>NC_042616.1:822124014-822263269 GCF_901001135.1 Rhinatrema bivittatum
ACCAACTCATCTGTATCCCTGACCCCCAGCACCAACTCATCTGTATCCCTGACCCCCAGCACAACTCATCTGTATCCCTGACCCCCAGCACCAACTCATCTGTATCCCTGAGCCCAAGGCTGACCCCCAGCACCAACTCATCTGTAACCCTGACCCCAAGCCTGACCCCCAGCACCAACTCATCTGTATCCCTGAGCCCCAGCACTAACTCATCTGTATCCCTGACCCCCAGCACCAACTCATCTGTATCCCTGACCCCCAGCACCAGCTCATCTGTATCCCTGACCCCCAGCACCAACTCATCTGTATCCCTGACCCCCAGCACCAACTCATCTGTATCCCTGACCCCCAGCACCAACTCATCTGTATCCCTGACCCCAAGCCTGACCCCCAGCACCAACTCATCTGTATCCCTGAGCCCCCAGCACTAACTCATCTGTATCCCTGACCCCCAGCACCAACTCATCTGTATCCCTGACCCCCAGCACCAACTCATCTGTATCCCTGACCCCCAGCACCAACTCATCTGTATCCCTGACCCCCAGCACCACTCATCTGTATCCCTGACCCCCAGCACCAACTCATCTGTATCCCTGACTCCCAGCACCAGCTCATCTGTATCCCTGACCCCCAGCACCAACTCATCTGTATCCCTGACCCCCAGCACCACTCATCTGTATCCCTGACCCCCAGCACCAACTCATCTGTATCCCTGACCCCCAGCACCAGCTCATCTGTATCCCTGACCCCCAGCACCAACTCATCTGTATCCCTGACCCCCAGCACCAGCTCATCTGTATCCCTGACCCCCAGCACCAACTCATCTGTATCCCTGACCCCCAGCACCAACTCATCTGTATCCCTGACCCCCAGCACAAACTCATCTGTATCCCTGACCCCCAGCACCAACTCATCTGTATCCCTGACCCCCAGCACCAGCTCATCTGTATCCCTGACCCCCAGCACCAACTCATCTGTATCCCTGACCCCCAGCACCAACTCATCTGTATCCCTGACCCCCAGCACCAACTCATCTGTATCCCTGACCCCCAGCACCAACTCATCTGTATCCCTGACCCCCAGCACCAGCTCATCTGTATCCCTGAACCCCAGCACCAACTCATCTGTATCCCTGACCCCCAGCACCAACTCATCTGTATCCCTGACCCCCAGCACCAGCTCATCTGTATCCCTGACCCCCAGCACCAACTCATCTGTATCCCTGACCCCCAGCACCAGCTCATCTGTATCCCTGACCCCCAGCACCAACTCATCTGTATCCCTGACATCCAGCACCAGCTCATCTGTATCCCTGACCCCCAGCACCAACTCATCTATATCCCTGACCCCCAGCACCAGTTCATCTGTATCCCTGACCCCCAGCACCACTCATCTGTATCCCTGATCCCCAGCACCAGCTCATCTCTATCCCTGACCCCCAGCACCAACTCATCTGTATCCCTGACCCTCAGCACCACTCATCTCCCATTGACCTACAGATCCCTCTCCGACTACACAATTCTTCAAGACCGACAAGAGATGCATACAAGGGATCGCTACAGGTACCACCGTCCAAATCTCCTAGACACTGCACACTAAGAGACCGGGCTTTCCCTACAGCCATTCCACCGTTATGGAACTCCATCCCCTCAAATCTCAGAACAGAACCATGCATCTCAACTTTCAAAAAAAGACTAAAGACCTGGATATTCACACAAGCTTTCCCGGACGCCAATTGATTGAACACCTCCAAGCCACCCCTAATCTCCAACTATACCATGGTTAACTAATCTCCAACTACACCATGGTCATCCTTATCTTCTATCGTTGTACCTGTGTGAATTTAATAACTTTTCCTTTCTCTTCCTTCTCAGCCAAGTTCTTATCACCCTGTTATATGTAACTGCCTTTTCAACACCATTGTTATAGTTATGTTTACTATGCACCCCTGTTTTATGTGAACCAGCACGATGTGACTGCTGTTTCGAATGCCGGTATATAAAAATCTGAAATAAATAAATAAATAAAATCTCTATCCCTGACCCCCAGCACCACTCATCTCTATCCCTGACCCCCAGCACCAACTCATCTGTATCCCTGACCCTCAGCACCACTCATCTGTATCCCTGACACCCAGCACCAGCTCATCTGTATCCCTGACATCCAGCACCAGCTCATCTGTATCCCTGACCCCCAGCACAAACTCATCTATATCCCTGACCCCCAGCACCACTCATCTGTATCCCTGACCCCCAGCACAAACTCATCTATATCCCTGACCCCCAGCACCACTCATCTGTATCCCTGACATCCAGCACTAACTCATCTGTATCCCTGACCCCCAGCACCAGCCCATCTGTATCCCTGACCCCCAGCACTAACTCATCTGTATCCCTGACCCCCAGCACCAGCCCATCTGTATCCCTGACCCCCAGCACTAACTCATCTGTATCCCTGACCCCCAGCACTAACTCATCTGTATCCCTGACCCCCAGCACCAGCCCATCTGTATCCCTGACCCCCAGCACAAACTCATCTGTATCCCTGACCCCCACCACCAGCTCATCTGTATCCCTGACCCCAAGCACCACTCATCTGTATCTCTGACCTCCAGCACCAACTCATCTGTATCCCTGACCCCCAGCACCAACTCATCTGTATCCCTGACATCCAGCACCAGCTCATCTGTATCCCTGATATTCAGCACCAACCCATCTGTATTCATGACCCCCAGCACCATCTCATCTGTAACCTTGACCCCCAGTGATGGAGAAGGTACAGAGAAGGGCTACCAAAATGATAAGGGAATGGAACAGCTCCCCTATGAGGAAAGACTAAAGAGGTTAGGACTTTTCAGCTTGGAGAAGAGACGACTGAGGGGGGATATGATAGAGGTGTTTAAAATCATGAGAGGTCTAGAACGGGTAGATGTGAATCGGTTATTTACTCTTTCGGATAGTAGAAGGACTAGGGGACACTCCATGAAGTTAGCATGGGGCACATTTAAAACTAATCGGAGAAAGTTCTTTTTTACTCAACGCACAATTAAACTCTGGAATTTGTTGCCAGAGGATGTGGTTAGTGCAGTTAGTATAGCTGTGTTTAAAAAAGGATTGGATAAGTTCTTGGAGGAGAAGTCCATTACCTGCTATTAAGTTCACTTAGAGAATAGCCACTGCCATTAGCAATGGTTACATGGAATAGACTTAGTTTTGGGGTTCTTGCCAGGTTCTTATGGCCTGGATTGGCCACTGTTGGAAACAGGATGCTGGGCTTGATGGACCTTGGTCTGACCCAGTATGGCATTTTCTTATGTTCTTATCTGTAAGCCTGACCCCCAGCACCAGCATTGATTTAATGGGAAATCGGAAAACGAATAAAACTAATCAACGAATTGGTTTTCCCCCCTATGAAATGAATGTAACGGATTTGGGTCCTGGCGAAATGAATTCCGAATCACAATGAATTTTTTCCTTCTGCACATCCCTAATGTTTATGGCTCTAATGTGCAACCATCAGATTTTTATACTGATTTTGGAACAGTGTTGAAGCTTTCTCAGCTTACCCAATTATTGTAGGTGGTGACTGGAATTTTTGCTTAGACCCTAGCGTGGACAGATCTTCCGGTGGTCAGATGGATGGATTAGCAGATACACTACAGGCTATGATGGTTCACTTGGGGCTGGAACATATTTGGAGGGAGCAAAACCCATCGGAGAGAGATTTGATCTTTTTCCCCCCAGGCACCAAACGTATAGCCGCATAGAAGTTTTTCTTTGTTCGGGAGAGTTGATGGACAAGCGTGGCCTGGCGGATATACTGCCCTGCTCTCTTTCAGATCATAACCTGATTTGGTTAACAATGAATTCAGCCCTGTACTCTCCCTTGGGTAAGACGTGAGCTTTAAACACTTCTTTGTTACGACATAAAGCTTTTTGCGATATGATTCGTCAGGCGATAACAGAGTTCTTTGAGATACATGATCCAGGGGATTACTCTCTAATACTACTATGGGAGACTCCGAAATTGGTGCTCAGGGGACGCCTTATTAGTTTTGCCTCCTATCGTAAAAAAAAAGAAGCTCCGAAGAGAACAATCTTTAGAGTGGAGACTTGGTTATTTACAACATGCTCATCAACGTACCGGGTCGCATTGCATTTATTGGGCCCTGGAGAAATGTAGAGCTAGTCTGCGAGAACTGCAATTGGAAGATGTGGAAAGGGTGGTATGTTATGCCAGGCAGCGCTATTATGAACACGGGAATAAGGCTGGTGCCATGTTAGCTTGTTAATTGAGATGCAGGCATCAGCAGACACTGATCACTAAGATCCAACGCTCAGATGCAACGTTTGTTTATACCGATGAGGCTATAAATACTTGAGTCAGGGATTTATTTGCCTCCCTTTACTCGGTGGAGGGGTGGGCATCGGCCGAAGAGGTAGAGGCCTACTTGGCGAATCTAGAGATCCCGGCTTTAATGCATCCCATCACTATGCAAGATATACAGGCAGCCATAATGTTTAAATTAATTATTAACCTGTCCTTTCTCTTCTTTCTCTGCCAAGTTCTAATCACCCTGTTATATGTAACTGCCTTTTCCGCACCATTGTTTTAGTTTATGTTCACAATGCACCCCTGTTTTATGTGAACCAGCATGATGGGACTGCGCTCTCGAATGCCGGTATATAAAAACCTGAAATAAATAAATAAATAAATAAAATAATGTTGCTCCAGGGCCGGAATGGTACCCTGTAGACTTTCTATAAATGTTTTTTGGAGGCATTAACAGGTCCACTAAAAAGGGCTTTTGATTTTTTACAGCAACATCAGGAGCATTCTGGTACTTTAACTGATGCCAATATTATATTGCTGCTTAAGCCAGGCAGGAAGGCCACAGTGCCCAACGCATATCGGCCCATTTCTTTATTAAATGCTGATGTCAAAGTCTTGGCTAAGATATTACAATTGAGGTTAGAGTCCTGTTTAGGGTCCCTGATCAGATATGATCAGACAGAATTTATTAAAGGCTGGTCCTCGGCTGATAATACTCAGCGGTTATTTGACCTGCTTGCAGTAGCTAAATGGGACAAATTGGCCGGACTAGTTATTAGACTAGACGCCAAGAAGGCTTTGGACAGATTGCAGTGGCCTTTTTTATTTGCACTTCTCCAGAACTATGGTTTTCCTGACCCGTTTTGTGCCTGGATCCGGGTCCTGTATGTATTGTCACTAACAGGCTAATGTCAGACCTCTTTCCTATTCAGAAGGGCACACGGCAAGGATGTCCCTTGTCACTGCTGCTTTTTGACCTGGCCATAGAGATCTTAGCAATCCAATGGGGGAATTTCGGGTATTCTGGGAGGAGATAAAATGCATCTCATCTCTTTATATGCAGTTGATGTCTTACTGTTCCTTACTAACCCAGCGAGGTCTGGACCTCGGTTGTTAGATGAACTGGTGGCTTTTAGCCAAGTGGCAAGATATAAAGTTAATTATTGTAAGTCTGAGATCTTCCCCATTGGAATCAGTAGAGTGGATGATGTTGCGCCCTTCAAAAAAAACACAGTCCCACTTTAAATATTTGGAAATCATAATACCTCAAACCATTACAGACTTATATTGACTAAACTATGCGCCCATTTTCACTAAAATACAACAAGACTTGCAAGCTTGGGATCCTCTTTATCTTTCCTGGGGGGGGATGCATTAATGTGATCAAAATGAACATCTTTCCCCGACTGCGTTACTTATTTCAACACGTACCATGCTTCCTTCCCCAAAGTTTCTGATAGCTTTTTTATGGAGGGGCAAACCAGCAAGAATTAAGCTTCATACTCTATGCAGACCAAAAGAGTGGGCGGGGAAGGGGAGGGGAGGGCATGGCCTTCCCAGATATTCAAGCGTATTTCTTGGCTGCCCACTTTCAGGGGATCTTCTCCTGGTTACATCAGGAACAGAGGGTATCCTGGCTCCCCATAGAGAGATATTAGGCTGGGGAAATGTTGCGACCGTCAGTCTTCGACGGCTTCGCCCCGCCTACCTCTCACTATTGTGACTCCTCCCGCTCACCTCGGACTGCTGGCTGCCGCGGCGTCTGACTGCCGACCTCTCCGGCGTCCCCGGACCGGCTGTGGTGCTGCTTCCCGCCATGCTCCTCCAAGGTACCATAGGGCGCGCGCGCTGCCCTCATCTTTATTTCCAAGTTGGCGCGAACTTCAGGGGCGTCCCCCTGAGATGACGTCACGCTGCCCGGATATTTAAGCCTACAACTTTGCTAGCTCATCGAGTTAGCAACGGTAACTCTACGGATGGGATTCCCTCTCCGTTCCGAAGCTGCTCTGCCACTCCAGCACTATCTGGAACTCTTACACCCTTCGGGGTTACTAACGGGGAACCCGCTCCTCGGGGGCCTCTTCTGCTTCTTTCAGGTGCTATCAGGAAACCGGTACTCGCTCCTCGAGGGCCCATGTTCCTTGAGTCACTGCCTGCACCTTCAAACCCTTCTAGTTGCAAGACTTCACTAACAGTTTCCATCTGTGAGTACAACTACCATCTATTATTCCACAGTACTGCTTCCTGGAACCAGGTACTCGCTCCTCGAGGGCCTCTTCTGCTTCTTTCAGGTGCTATCAGGAAACCAGTACTCACTGCTCGAGGGCCCATGTTCCCTGAGTCGCTGCCTGCATCTTCAAACCCTTCTTCTTGGAAGACTTCACTAACAGTTTTCATCTGTGAGTACAGCTACCATCTATTATTCCACAGTACTGCTTCACTGGAACCAGGTACTCGCTCCTCGAGGGCCTGCCCTCTGTTCCGGTGCCAGACCTCTCGTCTAGTGGAATCTATGTTACTGCTCCGTGAGTGCAATACAACTGAGTCTCTCTGCTCTCCCTGTCTCGGAGCTTCTCCTAATTCTACCTGGGAATCTGAATGCTTCTCATTGTGTACTCATATGTCTCAGTCTCTTTCCACTACAGCACAGCCTAGCAGAGGATTCCCTGTTCCAGCGTCCTGTGGGAGACCTGCCAAGCTGGGCTCAACATCCACTACTCACTATTGCCACCTCTGGTGGTTCCAAGACTGTTTAATAAAAGATTCAAATCTGTGTTTGTGTGTCCAGAGTCTGGCCTGACACCGTGGTCCCTCACAGGACTGCCCCCGTGGGCGTGGTCAACTGCCACAGTGTCCAAGGATCCACCCAAACATCAATAACCATAACATTTTGCTAACTCCATGGATCTGGCTCAGCTCAGTGCCTTGCAGGACGTTCCAGGCCTGGCCCTGCGCATTGCTGAACAACAAGACGCATTGGAGAAACTCACTACTGCGTTTCATCAGCTGCACGCACAGAAGGATCAAGGCTCTACTTCCAGTAATAAAGCTCAGTTACCTGAAGTAACTGTAAAGACTACTGTGCCTCTGGCTGCTCCAGTTCGTTTCTCTGGGGAGATTCAGAGAACTAGAGGCTTCTTAAACCAGTGCTGCATGCATTTTGCATTACAGCCCACTCACTGCCCCACAACTTTTGCCAAGACCACTTACGTTTTATCTTATCTTGATGGAAGGGCCTTGTCTTGGGCCTCTACACTGTGGGAACGCAAAGACCCTATACTCCAGGATATCGACAGATTTATGGTCTTGTTCAAATCCGTTTTAGATGATCCTGCCCGACACTGTCGCTGGTTCTGCTTTGGTGGACCTGAAGCAAGGCAACCGAGCACTGGCTGATTTCGCTATAGAGTTCAAGACTCTTGCAACTGAGTTACTTTGGGACCCTAGATGCCTGAAAACTCTCTTCTTCAGAGGTTTGATTCCCACTTGAAGGACGAGCTGGCCGCTCGTGAGACACCTGACTCGCTGGATGAGCTAGTGGTCTTTGCTATTAGAACTTATCTCCGGCCTCGTGATAAGGTGCAAGAACTCAAGCCTGGTAAAGGACCTGTTCAGAAAGAAGTTCGTGCTAAGCCTGCACTCAGGATGGTTCCTGTAATGCCTGTTGCCTGCGGTGACGAACCGATGCAACTTGGTCGCAGTCACCTGACATCCAAAGAGAGAAGACTTTGGAAGAAGAATGGTTTGTGCATGTACTGTGGACAAGCTGGTCATGCAGTCCAAACATGCCCCATATGTCCGGGAAACGGATGGGCCTAAGTCCTGCGGGAGGGCTTTTCTTAGGCCTTACTACGCTCTCTCCTCCGCTCTCTCTCCCTGTCTCTCTGATCTGCGGACCTTTGGAATTCCAGACCCTTGTCCTGGTGGACTCAGGGGCAGGAGGTAATTTTATTCTACGATGATTAGTGGAACATATGAGGATTCCCCTCACCACTTTGAAGACTCCAACACTCTTATGGTCTATACATGGAGAGCCATTACCGGGTGATGTTACCTGTTTATTTATTTATTTATTTATTTGGTTTTTATATACCGGTGTCGGCACACACCTTCACACCGGTTAACAGTATCTCTTAAAATAATAAAAAACATAAAGTACATAAAAAGAATAAAAAAATACAACAAATTTCATAAAACAATCCAATAATAGCAGCAGTCATAAGAAATAATAATACATAAATAAAATAATAAAAAATACTCAAATCTAAAAAACTAAAAGTATATCAAAGAAGTAACTAAAATAATGCTTCTAATTGGGTACTGCTTGGAAGGCTTGAACGAATAACCATGTTTTCAAAGCTTTCTTAAACTCTTTTTGGTTATCCTGAAGCCTTAACTCCACAGGGAGGGAGTTCCAAAGACCTGGACCCACCAATGATACCGCCCTTTCCCTAACAGATGTAAGTCTAGCAGTGGAGACTGAGGGAATTGTGAGAAGACCTTTATCTGCTGATCGTAAATTTCGCTGAGGAGTATGGATGCGTATGACAGCATTCATCCAGTCTACCTGTTCAGCGTAGATTGCTTTATGTATTAGGCACAAAGTTTTATATTGAATTCTAAATTCAACGGGCAACCAATGTAGCTCCGCTAGGACTGGGGTAATGTGATCTTTTTTATTAGTGCCAGAAATGAGTCTGGCAGCAGAATTCTGCAAAATCTGAAGAGGTCTAATCGATGATTTTGGAAGACCCAATAACAAAGAATTACAATAATCTAAGTTTGTAAATATTAATACTTGTAATACTGTTCGGAATTCCTCATAATTCAATAAAGGTTTTAGGCGTTTGAGCACTGATAGTTTGTAATAACCTTCCTGAATTTTTTTTGTGATATGTTTTTTAAATGTGAATTCAGGATCAAGCCAGACGCCTAGGTCTCTGACTTTAGTCCCTAGTGTAATAGGTACATTCTCGATATTAACCACCTTAGATTGGTCGACTGTGGATATTTTGCGCTCTAACAGCATAATTTCGTTTTTTTTACAATTAAGGCTCAGTTTCATTTGATTTAATAACTGCCTAATAATGTTTAGATACATGTTAGATACAAAACCGGTGTGATCTGTATATCATACAGGAATGTCGGTATATAAGAATTCAAAATAAATAAATAAAATAAATGTTGGCCAGCTTAAAAGTCTTGTCGAGTGAATCATTTACTGGTAAAATGATCTGGATATCATTTGCATATATGTAATAATTTAATTGTAAGCTCGATAACAGTTGACATAATGGTAACATATATATACTGAATAAGGTGGCCGAAAGGGCAGAGCCTTGAGGAACTCCTGTTTCAAGTAATACGGTTTTTGAGTAGGAATTATTAATAAACACTTGATAGGATCTATTTGCAAGGTAGTCAGAGAACCAAACCAATACTTTGTTTTTAATTCTGATTTCTGAAAGTCTATTGATTAAAATGCTATGATTCACAGTATCATAGGCTGCTGATAAATCCAGAAGGATTAGAAGATATCGTTGCCCTTGATCAAAGCCCTTTAAGATAGTATCAGATAACGCTAACAATAGTGTTTCAGTGCTATAATTTTTTCTAAAACCGAACTGATTAGAATACAGAATATCATTAGTCTCGATATAGTCATTAAGCTGCTTTAAAACAACTTTTTCAATCACTTTCGCCAGAAATTAAAGATTGGAGATTGGTCGATAATTGTTTAAAATGGCTGGATCCAAATTATTCTTTTTGAGAATTTGTTTTATAATTGCTTTTTTAAGTGTGTCTGGTACACAACCCTCACTTAGCGATTTATTGATTATTTTTGATATATGTGGGGCGATTAAAGTTGATATTTGCTTCAGTGTCAAGATAGAAATAACATCATCAGGGTGATTAGCGGGATTTAACTTATTAATTGTAGATTCAATTTCTAACGATGAGACTTCTTCAAAAAAGGACCAGTTTAAATCTTTTGGTATCAGTTTAATTTCCTGCGTAGGAACAATATCTAAATCTAACCAAACTGGTATCCCTCTTCACCGGAGCCCTCCATACAGAGTCAATTTCCTTCTTTGTGTTAGATAATGCCATGCACCCTATCGTTCTGGGGTTACCCTGGTTGCAGCTGCACATGCCACAATTCAACTGGGCTACGTTAGAACTCTCCCGTTGGGGCCCATAATGTCTTGGCAAATGCCTAAAGGAGGTCTCTCCTATTCCCTGCATGCCTACAACTCCAGTGATGCCAGGACTGCCACCTCAGTATGCATCATTTCATGATGTTTTCTCCAAAGAAGCTGCTGACATCCTTCCGAAACATAGATCTTTTGACTGCGCAATACGACTGAAACCTAATGCTGAACCTCCTAAGGGACGTGTCTACCCGCTGTCAGTGGTAGAGAACAAGGCCATGTCCGAGTACATTGAGAAAAACCTGCAGAAAGGTTTCATTAGACCATCTAAGTCTCCTGCGGGCTCAGGTTTCTTCTTCGTGGGGAAGAAGAATGGCACTCTGTGTCCTTGTATCGACTATCGAGGTCTGAACGAGATCACGATTAAAGACCGATACCCCTTACCTCTGATCTCAGAGCTGTTTGATCGACTTCAAGGAGCCAAGATATTCTCAAAACTTGACCTAAAGGGAGCCTATAACTTGGTTCGCATCCGCGATGGCGACGAGTGGAAAACAGCTTTCAATACTCGAGATTGCCATTTCGAATATATGGTAATGCCCTTTGGTCTGTGCAACGCTCCCGCTGTGTTTCAGAACATGATGAACGACATTCTCCGGGACCTTCTGTACAAAAGTGTCGTCGTTTACCTAGCTGACATCTTGATATTCTCACAGGACATGTCTACTCATCTAACAGATGTCAAACAAGTATTACTGAGACTTCGAGAACATCGCCTCTACGCCAAATTGTCAAAGTGCGAATTCCACAAAGAGTCTGTGCCTTTTCTTGGCTATATCGTATCTAAACAAGGCTTCCAGATGGATCCCCAAAAATTAGAGAGTATCAAGAATTGGTCTCAACCTACCAGTCTGAAGGCCCTGAGATGATTTTTGGGGTTCACAAATTACTATAGAAGCTTTATAAAGAACTACTCTTCTTTGACAGTGCCCTTAACTGCAATGACTCGGAAAGGGGCTAACGCTTCTAAATGGTCTGCAGAGGCCATTTCCGCGTTCGAGGATTTAAAGACTGCCTTTTTCACTGAGCCATGTCTGCATCACCTGGACCCCAATAGACCCTTCATCGTGGACGTTGATGCTTCAGATGTTGGAGTGGGGCCATGTTAAGCCAAATTGGAGATTCTAAAGCCTTACATCCCTGCTCCTTTTTCTTGCAATGCTTTTCTCCTGCAGAGAAGAACTATGGGATCGGAGATAAAGAGCTTCTGGCTATTAAACTGGCATTCAAGGAATGGTGGCCTTGGCTCGAAGGTGCCCAACATCAAATTACCGTATTCTCGGACCACAAGAATCTAGAGTATCTCCGTCATGCGCAACGTCTTAACTACAGACAAGCCAGATGGTCCTTGTTTTTTAATCGCTTTGACTTCATGCTCAAATATCACCCCGGAGACAAGAATACTAGAGCTGATGCCCTGTCACATTCTTTCCTCTCTGAGGATGTTCCTGAAGAACCTCAGCACATCATCGACCCGAAGAAAGTCATCTTGGTGGCTGCCCAATCTGTGCCTGCCAGTAAAACAATTATGCCTAAGAACCTCAGAAAGAAACTTCTATACTGGGCTCATGATTCCAAATTGGCTGGCCATCCTGGTCAATGCCATACCCTGCTGAAATTACAGAAGTACTATTGGTGGCCTACTATCAAGGAAGATACATACTCCCATGTAGTGTCATACTCCAACTGTGCCAAACATAAACCTACTTCTGGTCAGCCTTGGGGATTGATACAACTGTTGCCAGTTCCGGAACAGCCATGGACTCACATCGCTACTGACTTTGTAGTTGATCTACCTCTTTCTGGAGGAATGAATACTATCTGGGTGACGGCTGACTGTTTCAGCAAGATGGCTCATTTCATGGAGCTGCCTGGCTTACCCTCAGCCTTGGAGCTTGCGAAGCTCTTCATCACACACATCTTTCGCCTTCATGGCCTACCGAAGCACATAGTCTCGGATAGAGGATCTCAATTCATGGGAAAATTCTGGAAGGCTTTGTGCAAGCTATTTGACATCTCTCTGGATTATACATCTGCCTATCATCCACAATCTAATGGCCAAACTGAAAAGATGAATAGGACCCGAAAACAGTTCATTCGGGCCTATGTGAGTTGCTGTCAGAATAACTGGGCTAAGCTGTTACCATGGGCTGAATTCACCATTAATTCACATCCAGCATCATTCACTGCATCAACACCATTTGAAGTGGTAAATGGACGTTTACCTTCACCGCCACTTCCACTGAAGCTCTCAGTGTTGTCCCCAGCAGCTCAATCCACTGCGATGATATCAATCAATTATGGACTCAGACTAAAGATATGCTAATCAAAGTGGGTGATCGAGCAAAGAAGTCCTACGATGCTCACCATTCTAAAGCGCCTATGTTTCAACCTGGTGACAAAGTCTGGCTATCAACTAAGCATCTTAGACTAAAGTTACCCTCCACTCGATTCGTTCCTCGGTACGATGGACCGTTTCCAATCCTCTGATGTCTTGGCAACATTACATACAGTCTGAAGCTACCGCCTGGATTGAAAATCCACAATGCATTCCACAGTTCACTTCTGAAACCACTCATTCTCAGTGAGTTCTCATCCAGGTCTCCTGAACCAACTTCTATCAATACAGAGGATGACCTTGAATATAAGGTTGAAGCTATTCTTGAAGTAAGAAGACGTGGAAAAACTTGGGAATACCTTCTGATTGGGAAGGTTACAGCCCCGAAGAAAATTCTTGGGAGCTGATGGCTAATATCCTGGATAAAGAGATGCTTCTTCAGTTTCACCAGATGAATCCTCAAAAACCAAGACCTGGTACAAGAGTTGGAGTACGCCCTTTGAAGGGGGGTTCTGTTGCGACCGTCGGTCTTTGACAGTTTCGCCCCGCCTACCTCTCACTACTTGTGGCTCCTCCCGCTGACCTCGGACTACTGGCTGCCGCGGCATCTGTTTGCTGTCCTCTCCGGTGTCCCCGGACCGGCTTTGGTGCTGCCTCCTGCCATGCTCCTCCAAGGTACATTAGGGCACGCGCACACACCGCCCTCTTCTTTATTTCCATGTTGGTGTCAACCTAAGGGGTGTCCCCCTGATATGACTTCACGCTGCCCGGATATTTAAGCCTACAGTATTTGCTAGTTCATCTAGATAGCAACGATATCTCTATGGATGGGATTCGCTCTCTGTACCGAAGCTGCTCTGCAACTCCAGCACTATCTGGAACTCTTACACCCTTCGAGGTTACTAACGGGGTACCCACTCCTCTGGGGCTTCTTCTGCTTCTTTCATAAGAATATAAGAACATAAGAAAATGCCATACTGGGTCAGACCAAGGGTCCATCAAGCCCAGCATCCTGTTTCCAACAGTGGCCAATCCAGGCCATAAGAACCTGGCAAGTACCCAAAAACTAAGTCTATTCCATGTTACCATTGCTAATGGTAGTGGCTATTCTCTAAGTGAACTTAATAGCAGGTAATGGACTTCTCCTCCAAGAACTTATCCAATCCTTTTTTAAACACAGCTATACTAACTGCACTAACCACATCCTCTGGCAACAAGTTCCAGAGTTTAATTGTGCGTTGAGTAAAAAAGAACTTTCTCCGATTAGTTTTAAATGTGCCCCATGCTAACTTCATGGAGTGCCCCCTAGTCTTTCTATTATCCGAAAGAGTAAAAAAACGATTCACATCTACGCGTTCTAGACCTCTCATGATTTTAAACATTTCTATCATATCCCCCCTCAGCCGTCTCTTCTCTAAGCTGAAAAGTCCTAACCTCTTTAGTCTTTCCTCATAGGGGAGCTGTTCCATTCCCCTTATCATTTTGGTAGCCCTTCTCTGTACCTTCTCCATCGCAATTATATCTTTTTTGAGATGCGGTGACCAGAATTGTACACAGTATTCAAGGTGCGGTCTCACCATGGAGTGATACAGAGGCATTATGACATTTTCCGTTTTATTCACCATTCCCTTTCTAATAATTCCCAACATTCTGTTTGCTTTTTTGACTGCCGCAGCACACTGAACTGACGATTTCAATGTGTTATCCACTATGACGCCTAGATCTCTTTCTTGGATTGTAGCACCTAATATGGAACCCAACATTGTGTAATTATAGCATGGGTTATTTTTCCCTATATGCATCACCTTGCACTTATCCACATTAAATTTCATCTGCCATTTGGATGCCCAATTTTCCAGTCTCACAAGGTCTTCCTGCAATTTATCACAATCTGCTTGTGATTTAACTACTCTGAACAATTTTGTGTCATCTGCAAATTTGATTATCTCACTCGTCGTATTTCTTTCCAGATCATTTATAAATATATTGAACAGTAAGGGTCCCAATACAGATCCCTGAGGCACTCCACTGTCCACTCCCTTCCACTGAGAAAATTGCCCATTTAATCCTACTCTCTGTTTCCTGTCTTTTAGCCAGTTTGCAATCCACGAAAGGACATCGCCACCTATCCCATGACTTTTTACTTTTCCTAGAAGCCTCTCATGAGGAACTTTGTCAAACGCCTTCTGAAAATCCAAGT
This sequence comes from Rhinatrema bivittatum, assembly GCF_901001135.1. Classification (NCBI taxonomy): domain Eukaryota; kingdom Metazoa; phylum Chordata; class Amphibia; order Gymnophiona; family Rhinatrematidae; genus Rhinatrema; species Rhinatrema bivittatum. The sequence goes on from NC_042616.1 coordinate 822,139,097, forward strand.
ATACTACATCTACAGGTTCACCTTTAGCCACATGTTTATTAACTCCTTCAAAAAGGTGAAGCAGATTTGTGAGGCAAGACTTGCCCTGGGTAAAGCCATGCTGACTTTGTTCCATTAAACCATGACTTTCTATATGTTCTGTGATTTTGATGTTTAGAACACTTTCCACTATTTTTCCTGGCACTGAAGTCAGGCTAACGGGTCTGTAGTTTCCCGGATCGCCCCTGGAGCCCTTTTTAAATATTGGGGTTACATTTGCTATCCTCCAGTCTTCAGGTACAATGGATGATTTTAATGATAGGTTACAAATTTTTACTAATAGGTCTGAAATTTCATTTTTTAGTTCCTTCAGAACTCTGGGGTGTATACCATCTGGCCCAGGGGATTTACTACTCTTCAGTTTGTCAATCAGGCCTACCACATCTTCTAGGTTCATCGTGATTTGATTCAGTCCATCTGAATCATTACCCATGAAAATCTTCTCCATTACGGGTACCTCCCCAACATCCTCTTCAGTAAACACCAAAGCAAAGAAATCATTTAATCTTTCCACGATGTCCTTATCTTCTCTAAGTGCCCCTTTAACCCCTCAATCATCTAATGGTCCAATTGACTCCCTCACAGTCTTTCTGCTTCGGATATATTTAAAAAAGTTTTTACTGTGAGTTTTTGCCTCTACGGCCAACTTCTTTTCAAATTCTCTCTTAGCCTGTCTTATCAATGTCTTACATTTAACTTGCCAACGTTTATGCTTTATCCTATTTTCTTCTGTTGGATCCTTCTTCCAATTTTTGAATGAAGATCTTTTGGCTAAAATAGCTTCTTTCACCTCCCCTTTTAACCATGCCAGTAATCGTTTTGCCTTCTTTCCACCTTTCTTAATGTGTGGAATACATCTGGACTGTGCTTCTAGAATGGTATTTTTTAACAATGACCACGCCTCTTGGACATTTTTTACTTTTGTAGCTGCTCCTTTCAGTTTTTTTCTAACAATTTTTCTCATTTTATCAAAGTTTCCCTTTTGAAAGTTTAGCACGAGAGCCGTGGATTTGCACACTGTTCCTCTTCCAGTCATTAAATCAAATTTGATCATATTATGATCACTATTGCCAAGCGGCCCCACCACCGTTACCTCTCTCACCAAGTCCTGTGCTCCACTGAGAATTAGATCTAAAATTGCTCCCTCTCTCGTTGGTTCCCGAACCAATTGCTCCATAAAGCTATCATTTATTCCATCCAGGAACGTTATCTCTCTAGCATGTCCCGATGATACATTTACCCAGTCAATATAGGGGTAATTGAAGTCTCCCATTATTACTGCACTACCAATTTGGTTAGCTTCCCTAATTTCTCTTAGCATTTCGCTGTCCATCTCCGGGATGGCATAGAGTCCATCCCGGACATAAAGCACCACACCACCTCCCGACTGCTCCTCTCTGTCATTACAATATAGTTTGTACCCCGGTATAGCACTGTCCCATTGGTTATCCTCTTTCCACCATGTCTCTGTGATGCCAATTAAGTCCATGTCATCATTTACTGCTATACATTCTAATTCTCCCATCTTACTTCTTAGACTTCTGGCATTAGCATACAAACATTTCAGTTTGTTTTTTGTTTGTATTTTCATTCTGCTTTTTAATTGATAGGGATAAGTTAGAATTTTTAGCTCTGGTGAGTTTTCAGTTACAGGCACTTGGACTACTTTTCTTATTATTGGAACCTCACTGTCGGGATGCCCTAATTCTAATGCATCATTAGTATCCTTTGAAGATACCTCTCTCCGAACCATGCACTGCTGAGCGACTGTCGGCTTTCCCCTTTGTTCTAGTTTAAAAGCTGCTCTATCTCCTTTTTAAAGGTTAGCGCCAGCAGTCTGGTTCCACCCTGGTTAAGGTGCAGCCCATCCCTTCGGAAGAGACTCCCCCTTCCCCAAAAGGTTCCCCAGTTCCTAACAAAACTGAATCCCTCTTCCTTGCACCATCGTCTCATCCACGCATTGAGACTCCGGAGCTCTGCCTGCCTCTGGTGACCTGCGCGTGGAACAGGGAGCATTTCAGAGAATGCTACCCTGGAGGTTCTGGATTTAATCTTTCTACCTAAGAGCCTAAATTTGGCTTCCAGAACCTCCCTCCCACATTTTCCTATGTCGTTGGTGCCCACATGTACCACGACAGCCGGCTCCTCCCCAGCACTGTCTATAATCCTATCTAGGTGACACGTGAGGTCCACCACCTTCGCACCAGGTAGGCATGTTACCAGGCGATCCTCACGCCCACCAGCCACCCAGCTATCTACATTCCTAATAATCGAATCACGTACTATGACGGCCGACCTAACCCTTCCCTCCTGGGCAGTAAGGCTTGGGGAGATATCCTCAGTGCGAAAGGACAATGCATCAGGTGCTATCAGGAAACCGATACTCGCTCCTCGAGGGCCCATGTTCCCTGAATTGCTGCCTGCATCTTCCCTAACAGTTTCCATCTGTGAGTACAACTACCATCTATCCCACAGTACTGCTTCCCTGGAAACAGGTACTCGCTCCTCGAGGGCCTGCCCTCTGTTCCGGTGCCAGACCTGTCTTCTAGTGCAATCTCTGTTACTGCTACGTGAGTACAATACAACTGAGTCTCTCTGCTCTAAGGGATCAGGTACTCGCTCCTCGAGGGCCTGCCCTCTGTTCCGGTGCCAGACCTGTCTTCTAGTGCAATCTCTGTTACTGCTACGTGAGTACAATACAACTGAGTCTCTCTGCTCTAAGGGATCAGGTACTCACTCCTCGAGGGCCTGCCCTCTGTTCCGGTGCCAGACCTCTCGTCTAGTGGAATCTATGTTACTGCTCCGTGAGTGCAATACAACTGAGTCTCTCTGCTCTAAGGGATCAGGTACTCGCTCCTCGAGGGCCTGCCCTCTGTTCAGGTGCCAGACCTGTCTTCTAGTGCAATCTCTGTTACTGCTACGTGAGTACAATACAACTGAGTCTCCCTGCTCTAAGGGATCAGGTACTCGCTCCTCGAGGGCCTGCCCTCTGTTCCGGTGCCAGACCTCTCGTCTAGTGGAATCTATGTTACTGCTCCGTGAGTGCAATACAACTGAGTCTCTCTGCTCTAAGGGATCAGGTACTCGCTCCTCGAGGGCCTGCCCTCTGTTCCGGTGCCAGACCTCTCATCTAGTGGAATCTATGTTACTGCTCCGTGAGTGGAATACAACTGAGTCTCTCTGCTCTAAGGGATCAGGTACTCGCTCCTCGAGGGCCTGCCCTCTGTTCCGGTGCCAGACCTCTCGTCTAGTGGAATCTATGTTACTGCTCCGTGAGTGCAATACAACTGAGTCTCTCTGCTCTAAGGGATCAGGTACTCGCTCCTCGAGGGCCTGCCCTCTGTTCCGGTGCCAGACCTCTCGTCTAGTGGAATCTATGTTACTGCTCCGTGAGTGCAATACAACTGAGTCTCTCTGCTCTAAGGGATCAGGTACTCGCTCCTCGAGGGCCTGCCCTCTGTTCCGGTGCCAGACCTCTCATCTAGTGGAATCTATGTTACTGCTCCGTGAGTGGAATACAACTGAGTCTCTCTGCTCTAAGGGATCAGGTACTCGCTCCTCGAGGGCCTGCCCTCTGTTCCGGTGCCAGACCTCTCGTCTAGTGGAATCTATGTTACTGCTCCGTGAGTGCAATACAACTGAGTCTTTCTGCTCTCACTGTCTCGGAGCTTCTCCTAATTCTACCTGGGAATCTGAATGCTTCTCATTGTGTACTCATATGTCTCAGTCTCTTTCCACTACAGCACAGCCAAGCAGAGGATTCCCTGTTCCAGCGTCCTGTGGGAGACCTGCCAAGCTGGGCTCAACCTCCACTACTCACTATTGCCACCTCTGGTGGTTTCCAAAACTGTTTAATAAAAGATTCAAATCTGTGTTTGTGTGTCCAGAGTCCGGCCTGACACCGTGGTCCCTCACGGGACTGCCCCCATGGGCGTGGGCAGCTGCCACAGTGTCCAAGGATCCACCCAAACATCAGTAACCATAACAGGAACGCACTCTCATGTCCCTATTCACATCTCCCTCTCTGACTGCGCAGGGAAGGTGGGGGTGCTGAGTTTGCCTGTACTGTAAAGGTCTGGCGAGCGGTACGTAGGGGGCTGGGACTTGAGGTGTGGGAGCCGGCGGCCTTCCCCCCCCCCCCCCCCCCCCCCATGGAAGAATCCAGCGTTCTCTATACATACATCCAGCCTAGCGGCTAAGCAGTGGTGGCAGGCGGAGCTACGGTGCTTAATGATTTACATGAAGGGGATCGATTACCATCTTTTGAAGATATCCAGGATGAATTTGATTTACCTGATCATTCTCAGAACCACCACGAACACCTGCCTATTGCCGTGTGGCTGTGGTGAAGACCCTCACCGCTGGAAAGTAAAGACGTAAAGCTTGTTCTGTGCTTTATAGAGCAAACATGCAAACACACCTGAACCGCACCCCTGCCTTCAGAGCAGAGCTGAGTTGGGCTACTGATTGAATTATCTAGAGCCAGGTGCATCGTTCATCCTTGTGTGCTAAACGTACGGAGCTCTTAGTTTTATTTATTTATTTACGTTTTTGATATACCGGCATTCAAGACTGGTAGTCCCATCGAACAGGAGTGCAAATTACACTTAAACTTAAACAATAGTGCGGAAAAGCAGTTACATGTAACAGGGATAGAAGAACTTGGCGTAGGAAAGAAAAGAAAAGAACAAACCAGATAAATTACATATGGCTAAATAACTTTGTTAGAGGTAGATAACAGTGAAATAGAAGATGATAGTTAGATTGTTAATTAGGAATTTACCATTATCCTTTGTTTTATTGTAATTTTTTTTATAATATGGCGTCCCCTCTGTGCTGGCGGGGCTGCGGGCAAGAGGGGTCATGTCTACGTGTCTGGTGGACCTGCTGCTACGTCTCAGCTTTCTGGCAAAGAGTTGGATGCTTAACCGAACAAACAGTGGGCACCAAAGTAGTCTTCACAGCAGTCTTATGTTTGATGGGCTATTGAGAAGATCAACGCCTGGGCAGATTTCAGAAAAGATTGGTGTAACAGCGGACACATGCTGCTCGCCTTTCAATTGCATTGAAATGGAAATCTGTACCTACCTTGGGGCTATGGAGAGCTCAAATACATGAGGTGGTGCTGTTAGAAAAATTAACATAAATGTTAGAGGAAAAAGATCTGTTATATGTTAGAATCTGGGAAGCTTAATGGAAATGCTATTGCTCAGAATAACGTTATCTTAGAGGGCAATTACACTCTATCCATTATTGTATAGGAGAGATTTCTTCCTCTTTTTGTCTTTATTTTGGTATAATGGTCTTGTCTGTTTTCCACCAGTGTCTATTGTTAACTAAAATTATAAATAAAAAGTTACAGAAAAAAATTTTAAAATAGTACCTCAGGAGTCAGGTTTCCTGTTCTTCACACACAGGGAAACCCGACTACTGCAGCTTGATATGGTTAAGCGGTGTTTGGGTGGATCCTTGGGAACTGTGGCAGATGACCTCGCCCATGGGGAGGAGCCCCGTGAGGAGCCACAGTACTGGGCTAGACTGAGGATGCACAAACACAGTTAGTTCTTTATTATACAGCTTGAAGAGTACCACCAGAGGTGGCAGTAGTGAGGCAGTCTGGTAGTTACAGTCTCAGGGACCTCAGCAGAGGGAGCCCTTCTCACTAGGGATGTGAATCGTGTCCTCGATCGTCTTAACGATCGATTTCGGCTGGGAGGGGGAGGGAATCGTATTGTTGCCGTTTGGGGGGGTAAAATATCGTGAAAAATCGTGAAAAATCGTTAAAAAATCGAAAAATCGAAAAATCGAAAAACCGGCACATTAAAACCCCCTAAAACCCACCCCCGACCCTTTAAATTAAATCCCCCACCCCCAAATCACTTAAATAACCTGCGGGTCCAGCGGCGGTCCGGAACGGCAGCGGTCCGGAACGGGCTCCTGCTCCTGCATCTTGTCGTCTTCGGCCGGCGCCATTTTCCAAAATGGCGCCGAAAAATGGCGGCGGCCATAGACGAAAAAGATTGGACGGCAGGAGGTCCTTCCGGACCCCCGCTGGACTTTTGGCAAGTCTCGTGGGGGTCAGGAGGCCCCCCACAAGCTGGCCAAAAGTTCCTGGAGGTCCAGCGGGGGTCAGGGAGCGATTTCCCGCCGCGAATCGTTTTCGTACGGAAAATGGCGCCGGCAGGAGATCGACTGCAGGAGGTCGTTCAGCGAGGCGCCGGAACCCTCGCTGAACGACCTCCTGCAGTCGATCTCCTGCCGGCGCCATTTTCCGTACGAAAACGATTCGCGGCGGGAAATCGCTCCCTGACCCCCGCTGGACCTCCAGGAACTTTTGGCCAGCTTGTGGGGGGCCTCCTGACCCCCACGAGACTTGCCAAAAGTCCAGCGGGGGTCCGGAAGGACCTCCTGCCGTCCAATCTTTTTCGTCTATGGCCGCCGCCATTTTTCGGCGCCATTTTGGAAAATGGCGCCGGCCGAAGACGACAAGATGCAGGAGCAGGAGCCCGTTCCGGACCGCTGCCGTTCCGGACCGCCGCTGGACCCGCAGTTATTTAAGTTATTTGGGGGGGGTTCGGGAGGGTGGGGGATTTAATTTAAAGGGTCGGGGGTGGGTTTTAGGGGGTTTTAGTGTGCCGGCTCACGATTCTAACGATTTATAACGATAAATCGTTAGAATCTGTATTGTATTGTGTTCCATAACGGTTTAAGACAATATTAAAATTATCGGACGATAATTTTAATCGTCCTAAAACGATTCACATCCCTACTTCTCACCCTGTTGATATAGGAAGGTTCTGAAGCAGGTTTCCCAGTAAGGCAGTACTGTGGATGAGATAGACTGAGAGTTAGATTACTCACTAGGTGTCAGCTGTTGATGTGCGATTCCACCAGGTTGAAGAAAAAAAAGTGCAGGCACCATGGCAGAGAGAGCAGGCCCTCGAGGAGCGAGTACCTGTTCCCTGTAAGGCACCTGAAATAAAGCAGAGGGCCCCCGAGGAGCGGGTACCCAGATTAGTAGTTACCCCGAAGGACAGAGAGAGAGCTTCCAGTGGCAGCACGGAAGTGGCAGAGTAGCGTAGACCCCGAACGGATTCAAGTCCTTGCTAACTCAACGAGCTAGCAAATTAGAATAGGTTATATACCCGGATGGCGTGATGTCAGCAAGGGGAACACCCCCGAGGTTCACTCCAAGGTTGGAATAAAGACGTGGGTGACACGCGCACACCCTAGAAGGTACCTGGGAGAAGCATGGTGGGAGGCTGCACCACAGCAATTCTGGGAATGCCGGAGAGGTCGGCTTGTAGTCACAGCGGTAGCCATCTTTCCTAGGTAAGCGGGAGGAGCTGTGAACAAGGTGAGGCAAACGGGGTGAAACCGCATAGCACCGACGGATGCAACAGTACCCCCCTTCAAAGGGTGTCCACGCTGTTTCCTACCAGGTCTTGGTTTCTGAGGATGCAATCTATGGAAGTCCTGTAGCATCTCTTTATCCATTATATTAGCCAAAGGAGTCCAAGAGTTTTCTTCAGGTCCATAACCCTCCCATGATAGGAGGTATTCCCATACTCTGCCTCTTTTTCTCAAATCGAGAATAGCATCTACCTTGTATACGATGTCTTCTTCTGCATCTATAGATATAGCTTCAGGTGTCTTGTTGGAGAACTCACTAAGGATCAATGGCTTCAATAGTGAGACATGGAACGCATTGTGGATCTTCAATGTAGATGGTAGCTGCAGACTATAGGTGAGATTGCCTAATCGTCAGAGAATGGGAAATGGTCCAACAAAGCGTGGAGTGAAGCGAGCTGAAGGTAGTTTAAGTCTTAAGTGCTTAGTGGATAGCCAGACTTTGTCACCAGGCTTGAAATCTTGAGCTTTGCAGTGGTGAGCATCGTATCCTTTTTTAGCTCAAAGTCCTGCTTTAAGAAGCATCTCTTTTGCCTGCGTCCAAAGTTGTTGAATATCTTTGGCAGTAGATTGAGCTTCTATTCCTGTCAACTGCTAAGAAAGTTTCATATTTGAATAAAAAGCGTACCTTGAAATATCTGTATGCTAACAAAAGGTAAGATGGGAGCGTTAAAATGTAAATCACAGAATGAGGTAGATTTAACTGGCATCTCACAGACCTGATGGAACTAGGATAACCAATGGGGCAGGATAAAAATAATATCACAATGATAGGGTGGATCAACTTGGTTGGAAGGATGACACTCTATGGTAGGGATGGCATAGAATCCAATAGAATAAAGATCCTGCTAAAGATGGGGAAGAGTATAACCGTGGGTGTATACTACCATCCACCTGGCCAAAATAAACAGATGGACAAGGACATTAGGGAAGCTAACATATTTGGCAGCACAGAAATGAGAGATTTCCATTACCCAATACTGACTGGGTAAATGTCACATCTGGACAAGCAAGGAAGTTAAAGTTTCTAGATGGGATCTTCTTAGTGTTTGGGTAATTGCCAGGCTCTTGTGGCCTGGTTTGGCCTCTGTTGGAAACAGGATGCTGGGCTTGATTACATTTTAGATGTAATTCTTAGTGGAACACAGGATTTGGTGCAGTGATCACAATGCAATCAAATCTGAGTTAATGATTGGAGGGAGGACATTAAGTAAATCAACTATACTAGCAATTAACTTTCAAAACCATTTAACATTTGATAAAATGAGGGAATAGTTAGAAAAAAACCTAAAAGGTGAAACTGACAGAAAATATGTTATTAAAAATGAAACTGTGTTTATTAATAATTTCCTATGTTCAGAGTAGTCAGTAAATATTAAATTAGTATTAAAATTATATAAGCATTGATTCTCATATGCTTTCCTTAGGCTCAGCATTAGGCCCAGGGCTTCTTTTGGATATTTTCCAACCAACACCTGCAACACCTGCTCCTTGTGACCTTGGGCAAGTCACTTTACCCTCCATTGACTCAGGTACAAAAACTTAGATTGTAAGCTCTCTGGGGATAGGGAAATACCTACAATACCTGAATGTAAACTGATGTGATATCTCAATTGAGATCGAATGTCGGTATATATATAAAAAAAATAAATAATAATAATAATAAATAATTATCTCTCTATCTGGTTGGAAAGGGGCCTCTTAAGGGGAAGTTTTACAACACCGGACAACTTTTCAATTAGACACCTGGGTCCTTGGAAAGCCCAGAAGAATACTTTGTTTCTTATCTCTGCTTAGTTAGAAAAAAAACAGGAGTTTTTCCTGACTGCCTCTGTCAGAAAGAGGGCAGGGAAGGCAAACGTTAATTAGCTGGGTAGCCTCCCCAGTTTCAGATCCTTGCTAAAGCAGGAAAAGCAATTTTAATGAACTTTTGAAACCTTCTAGCTTCAGACTCCTCTGTTTTAGAAAGGGGGGCAAATAAGTTAACTTTTTGAACAGCAAAGAACAGACTAGCCCCGATCTGGCTATTTTTTCTGGATATTTAAATGACTGCTAACAAAGAGAAAGCAGACTGCAGGCGGAACTTCTGATCGCGTGTACGAGAGACAAAGGAGCGGGGCTTAATAGCTTCATTGATCTGGTGAGCAATTAAACGTTTTTTCTGCATTTGAGAACCCTCTTAAACTATGTATTATTATTTTCTAGCAAGATATGTATTAGAGATGCATTAATTTTACAAAAGAGATGTCTTTGGTAGATGTCTATTTGATTTCTATTGTCTCTGTTACCGTTACTACAGTATTTACACTGATAGTTATTTACTGTTTAATTAGAATGAGATTTTGAGCACTGCTTATTTAGAGGTTTTTAAAGTTAAGATTGATATTTCTTTTTATCTGGAATAAAGAGAAATTATTTTTAAAAATACATTCAGTCTGGTTTATTTCTCTGCATGCTACTTTATTTATTTCATTATTCTAAAGAAAAGAATCCATATCCCTGTATAAATAATAAACTTTTTGTCTATAGGGCAAAAAGGGTTAAAATTGAATAAGGCAAAATCTGCCTATATTCTTTTTGACAAAACTAAAAAGATAGGGATGATAACTTTTAAACAGGTGTATGGGTACACATATGTGCGCATTCATTGGTCCATGGACAGGAATGTGGCCATTTTATAACATATGTGCATATATGAACGCATGTTATAAAATAGCCTGAATGTGCACGCGTGCAAAAGTTGAAGTGGACGTGCTCCTGTGTATGCAAATGCCATTTATAACATGTAAGTGGGGGATTTTAAAAGACACACATGCCAATGCCATTACCAGTTTTTCCAGTTCATTCCCAGTTCACCCTGATAAAGGATAGGACTTCCAAACCACCCTAGTTTAATAGCCTCCCTTCTTCCCTGTTACCCTTGACCCCCAAAATGCCACTGATCTATTTTTTAATCTTTATTTTATTATTTACATGTCTTCCATGCAGAAGTAAAGTTACGCCACTGGGGACCCACCACACACGCATGTGCACATAAGTATTTACACACAAATTTGAAGTTTAAATCTAGAAATGCCCACGCTCCACCCAGACCCCGCCCACAGCCCACTCCTTTTTGGAATTTTTTCTTTGTGCGCAAAGCGTGAGATACGCGCATACATGGGCAGTTATTAAAAATCTGCTCAGTGCTCGCTGGCCCGACTTGTGCATGTATCTCCAAGTTTTGGCATGCACCAGTCTTTTAAAATTCATCTTTAAGAGTTTACATCAGGCCTGGACACTTTAAAAATACCATCTTGGAAGCCCAGATCAGACGTAATTCAAGCATTAGAATAGATGGAAGAAAGGCCAAATGACTGCCAGCATAGTGAAAAGTGAGGTGAGAAAGGCTATTTTAGCCAACAGAACTTCTTTAAAAAATTAGAAAAAGAATGCAATTGAAAAAATAGGAAAAAGTATGAATATTAGCAAGTTAGATGTAAAACATTGATAAGGCAGGTAAATAGATAATTTGAAAAGAAGCTTGCTGTAGAGGGGAAAAACTCATAATAAAACTTCATAAAAATATATTTGAGGGAGACTGCCGGTGAGAGACATTTTACATTTTTTCCCAGCGCAGAGGAAAATATAAAGCGTTACCTGTGAGAAAATTGTGCCGTGGGAAACGCTAGTTCCTGACATCAGAGGGAGGCGCCGGAAGACCAGCATAAAGGCGCGCTCCTCCAGCATTTCTTTGGAGGCTGCCGGTGAGAGACATTTTACATTTTTTCCCAGCGCAGAGGAAAATATAAAGCTTTACCTGTGAGAAAATTGTGCCGTGGGAAACGCTAGTTCCTGACGTCAGAGGGAGGCGCCGGAAGACCAGCATAAAGGCGCGCTCCTCCAGCGTTTCTTTGGAGGCTGCCAGTGAGAGACATTTTACATTTTTTCCCAGCGCAGAGGAAAATATAAAGCTTTACCTGTGAGAAAATTGTGCCATGGGAAACGCTAGTTCCTGACGTCAGAGGGAGGGCCGGAAGACCAGCGTAAAGGCGTGCTCCCTGCGGCACGGCGCTGCCGGTGCATCGCCAAGCCGCGCGCGCCCAAGGGGCGCACGGGACTTTGTCTGACTTAGTTTGAATTAGCTGTATTAGCTGGATATGCTGTTTAACCTTTCTTGAATCTCTTAATATTCTCCCTGGGATAAGGAACGGCTTACTTAGTGGTCAAGAAATTGGAAACCTTTGAAATATGCCTGCAAAGAGGAAGGGGAAGATTAGGGTGTTTCCCTCGGCGCCTACATCTTCTAACCTAACCCAACTTGAAATAAACAAATTCTTGACATAATTGGAAAACAAGGGAGCTGAGGAATCTGTTGGAGCTACACAGAATGGAGATTTGTGTGGCTCCCAAGAAGAAGCGTCCCTTAGCCCAGACAGTCGCCCACCACCAGTCCAATGCAATGTGGATGATGCTACAATCCTGCTGCCACCCAAGGAAGGGGAAGTTGCAACAGGACAGGAGGGAGCGTCAGACCATAAAGTAGACGATCTTCTGCAAGTTCCATCTTTGACTGGAAAGGTAACGCTTGAAGCGATATGGCAAGCAGTGAATAGTTTAAGTACAGCTGTGGCAAGATTAGAAGGAAAGACTGACTGTGTGTCTTCAGATTTTCAAGGGAAATTTTTGACTGTTCAAAATCAAAATAATGAAACATTACATAAAGTAAATGAGAATTAAAAGAATATACAATCCCTGCAGAAAGTTAATGTCTATTTAATTAAAGATCAGATTGCTAGCGCACAGCGACTAGAGCTGTTAGAGAACCGTGCACGACAACAAAATGTAAGGATAACTAATTTTCCTCAAGTGCTGGGTGAAATTCCTTATATTTCTCTATAAAAGTCTTTTAGAGAAATTTTATTATTTTCTGAGGAAGAAATTCCTTCGATTAACACATGTTATTTCCTTTCTCAAAAATCCCCAGTGCCTGTAAACCTTACTAATTTCTTAGAAGATTCTAATTTAGATGTAATGCACAGGAATACACTGATTGTATCATTTATAATAACTAAAGATATAAACAGTGTAATGAAGACATATTTTAAGAAATTTCCCACAACATTTCATGGGCAAGTAGTTAAAAATGTACCCAGATCTAGCGCCAATTACTAGAACTAGGCAAAGAGAATTCTTAGCCTTACGGCAACAGATTGTTTCATTAGGTTTTACATTCTTTTTACGTTATCCGTGTAGATGTGAAATCAAGAAAGGTGAGCACACACTCGTGTTTTACCAAACTGATCAGATTCAGCAATTCATGGAGGCCCAGCAATCTATGGTTTCATCAGTATTGCCCATAGCAGAGTCATCTCCTTCAAATGTTATAGCAAATAGTGAGTAACTAGGAAGGGCATACAGAAATAAATCCAATTGACTAGGTGTGCTTTACTTGATTGTTATTCTAAATTTATCTCCATATGTTACTATAGTTTTCCTAATCAGCCTCTCTTTTCTCTTAAATGGTTTGACTGAATGCTTTTTGGATTTCTGTAGGAAGGATTTTGAAATAGTTATTATCCTTATTCTATATTTGTCTTTAGTAACTTGCAATAACCATTGATGTATTTTAATGGACCTGAAATGCTTTTGTTTTTCCTGTATATGTGAAATGAAAATAATATAAATAAAGAATTAAAAAAAATATATATATATATATTAGATATATATATATATATTTGAAGCAAGAAGCCTGTGAGGGACTAGGTTGGACCATTAAATGATCCAAAGGGTTAAAGAAGCACCCTGGGAAAACATAGCAATATATTAACGATGGCCGAAAAACCTGCTCTTGGCATAGGCCTCATAGGTTTGCCTACAAGGCTGCGTCAACTACACCACAGCACCAAGAGCTCATTTCCACATTATTCAGTTATTTATTTATTTAGCATTTTTTATATACCGAGGTTCTGGTAACAAAGTTACTAATCACTTCGGTTTACATATAACATGGAAATGACTTAACAAGTGAGTCTTACAGAGAACAAGGAAGATGAGGAACTTGGAGAAAATTGAATTAAATAACACATTATAAAAACATCAGTTTAAAAAACAGCAATCTTATATACTAGCGATTAGAATGAATCAATCATGAATCAAGTAGTTGAAAATTGGCAAGAGAGATTTGCAATTAATTCTAGTATTATTAAGCGAAGTGGGAAAATGAAATTGTTCAGGAAGGGATGGTGTTGTAAGGTCCAACTCATGCATAGGCTTGTGTGAAAAGCCAGGTTTTAAGTCTTTTCTTGAATGTGATGGGGCATTGTTCGAGCCTAAGATCTGAAGGGAGAGAGTTCGATTGGTTAGGACCTGCTGTGGAGAAGGCTCTTTTGTTTGTAGATATTTTGAGTGGAGGGGTTTTTAGAGAGCATTTTTGCGCTGATCTCAACGGACGGGAGGATGAATGTAGCTGTAATGGGATCCTGAGGTCGAGGTATGCGGTTTTGTAAATCGATTTATGGATGGTTGAGAGGGTTTTGTAGAGGATTCTATATTTTATAGGGAGCCAATGGAGATTCTTTAAAATTGGAGTTATGTGGTCCCTTTTTTTTTGCTTTACTTAGAATCCTGGCAGTGGCATTTTGGAGCATTTGTAGAGGTTTTAGGGAGATAGCTGGGAGCCCAAGTAAAAGAGAATTGCAGTAATCAATTTTAGAAAATATGATTGCTTGCAAAACTGATCTGAAATCATGGGGGTAAAGTAAGGGTCTGAGTCTTTTTAGAACTTGGAGTTTGAAGAAGCATTCTTTTACGGTGTTACTGATAAAGCTTTTGAAATTCAGTTGGTCATCCATGGTGACTCCTAGGTTTCTGACCCGGGGAGAAAGAGGAGGTGGTGCTAGAGGATGAGTGTTGGAGAGCTGGTAGTTGCCATCTTGGGTAATTAGGAGGTATTCAGTTTTGTTGGCATTGAGAATTAGGCAGAGTTCAGCCAGGAGATTTGATATGGAGAGGAAGCATGAATTCCAAAAATGAAGGGTTTCTTGCAAAGATTTGGAAATTGGAATGAGAATTTGGACATTGTCTGCATATAGGTAGTGGGTTAGATTTAGCTTAGAGAGTAGATTACAGAGAGGGAGCAAGTAGATGTTGAATAAGGTCGGTGATAGGGAGGATCCTTGAGGGACGCCCAGACTTGTACTGATCGGTTGAGATTCATTGTTGTTGATCTTAACTTTATAGAACCTGTCTTGTAGGAATGATTTAAACCAGTTGAATGCGGTGTTTTTGACACCAATCTCTGCTAGTCGGTCTAGGAGGATCTTGTGGTTTACAGTGTCAAATGCCGCTGATAGATCGAGGAGGATCAGAAGGCACGGTTGTTTTTTCTCTAGGTTGAAAAGAATGTTGTCGGTTAGAGAAATTAGGAGGGATTCAGTGCTTCGGGATTTGCGGAATCCAAATTGCGTTGTGGCGAGTATGTTGTTGTCGTCTAAGAATTCGCAGAGTTGATGATTGACTATTCTTTCAAGGATTTTTGCTATAAAAGGGAGATTGGCTATAGGCCGAAAGTTGGCTAGATTATCCGGAGAGAGATTCGGCTTTTTTAGAAGGGGTTTCAGGATAGCGAGTTTGAGTGGGGTAGGCACTAAGCCCTGAGTTAGGGAGGCATTTATGATTTGAGCGATTGGCTTAACAATAGCTTTGGCACTAGCTATGAGCAGATTAGCAGGAATCGAATCAAGCGGGTGTGATGCAGGTTTAAGTTTTTTAAGGATATTTTCAATCTCTAGAGAGGATGCTAGATCGAAGGCTTCCAGGCTGGAAGTCTGAAGTGGAGTTGATGCTGAGAGTAGATGTTGGGGGGAAGGATTTTTATGATCCCGAAGAGGATTCAGTAGGTTGGATATTTTCTCCTTGAAGAAGATTGCAAGTTCCTCTGCTTTGTTTGCAGATTTTTCATCCGGAATGACAGTTGTGGGTGGTTTAGTGAGTGTTGAGACCAGAGAGAAGAGGGCTTTTGGGTCATAAATGAAGTGGTGGATTTTATGAGTGTAGAAATCTCTTTTTTTCTGTAGGATGGAAATCCTGTATTGGTGCATGCTGGTTTTAAAGGCTGAGTTGTTTGCAGAAGTAGGGTTTTTTCGCCAGATGAGTTCTTTGTTTCTAAGATCCCGCTTTAAGTGTCTAAGTTCTGGGGTATACCAGGGCTTTTTCTTTTCTTTATTAGAGTTAATGGTTTTGGAGATAAGAGGGCATGTCTGATCTGCAACTTTTTTGGTTATAGAGGACCAGGATGCTAGGGCTCAGTCAGCATCCGATATGTTAATGTGTTTTAGTTCCTTCGATAGATGATTGGTGAGGGTTTCCAGGTTGCATAGTTTTCTGAATTGAACCGATGTTTTCAGTGAGGTATTAGTGCTTGGGCGGTGGATGGCTAAAGAGGTGTTGATTAGCTTGTGATCAGACCATGGGATTGGTAAGCAGACTGCTGGAGCCGAGAGGGATAAACCTTGATTAATAAAGATAAGGTCTAGGGTATGACCCGCTTTATGGGTGGGTTCGTTTATTAGTTGATGAAAGCCCATGAAGTTGAGAGTGTTTATGAGATTTTCACAGTTGGAGGAACGGGGAATAGCATCTACGTGAAGGTTGAAATCTCCAAGCAGTATGGCAGGAGAGTCCGTGTTGATGTGACTAGCAATACATTCTATTAAAGGAGAAGGGTCAGAATCGAGACAGCCTGGAGGAGCATAGATGAGGCCTACTTGCAGGTGAGAGGATTTGAAGACAGCGAATTCAAGATTGGGAGAGGAGTTAGTTGTAAGAAGGGATAAACCTAGAATTTTTTTAGATGCTAAAAACAAACCGCCTCCTCTTTTTTTAGGTCTGGGGATGGAAAAGATGTCGAATGCTTGGAGAGGAAGTTGGTTGATCAGGGCTGTATCCTCTGGTTTTAGCCAAGATTCAGTGATGGCACATAGATCTGGTTTCTCTTCTTCGAGATAGTCGTAGAGTAGGTGGGTTTTTTTAGATAGGGATTGAGCGTTCAATAGGGTAACTGAGAATAAAATAAGACCAAGGAGTTGGTTTAGCGGAGAGATCATGATTGGTAAGAGCCTTTTTTGTCGAGTTTGTGGGTCAAAAGGTGCGACTTGTTTATTTGGTATGTATCTCCTGCTTTTATATAATATAGGAATTGTATTGAGCCTCATGTTTGTTGAAAACAAAAATAAGAAGGATAGAAGAGGGGTGAGGCGTAAAAGAACAAGAGTGGAGATGGAGATGGGCAAGCAATTAGGACGTTTGAGAGGTGAGGTGATTCAGTAATAGGCTCCTGTGTAGAAAATCTATTGCTTCTCTTGGGGTTGTATGGAGGGGCGTATAAGGGAGTAGGCCTATTTGATTCCTGGAGAGCCCTGATTTTTAAGGGCTCTTACTTGGTTGTTTGTTGTTGATTAGTGGTGATACATCCAGAGCTTTTGAAATGGTGCTTCTTTAGACTGCTGACTTCAGATTGGGTTAGGTGTACGCAAGGATGAATGTGATCCGCTGGTTGACGGGAGGTGATACAGACCGCAAGCTGGTCGGCGGGGCTATGTAACACTCACGTAGTTGCGCAGACTGGGATGACACGGTGAGCCGCGAAGTAGACGGGTCCGAAGTGGAGAGAGGTTGAAGGAAGGAGGTAAAGATGAAGGGGACTAGAGAGACAATAGAACAGGACTATAGGCTATGTGCTCTGTTCTGGGCTTCCTTCGGGGCTGCACGAAGAGGCGCACAAAGGGGCCTGCCCCTTTGTCGCGCGGTGCCTCGGAGAGCAGTGATTTAAAACCCTGCCTGGCGAGCTGCGATTGGTGGTGCTGGCAGGTGGGCGGGGTTGGCGCGGAATGTTTTTTTTTTTTTTAGCCGTTTCTTTCAGGCCGGCTAGGTCGCGTTATTGGCGTTGAGCCTGCACGGGTGGGGAGCGAGTTTGACTGACGGCTCGGCGCCGATCGCGCAGGCCCTCCCCAGCGATAACCGCAGCAAGATGGAGAAGTACTGAGAGGAGATATAATAGTGGTTTATAAAAGCACGAGTGGAATAGAATGGGTAATGTGAATCGGTCATTTACTATTTCAATATTTATTTATTTAGCATTTTTCTATACTGACCTTCATGGTTAAATACCATATCAGATCGGTTTACATCGAACGGGGATAGAGAACTGTAACAGAACGGAACAACTTTTTTTATAATCAAAAGGAAACAGAAGTTACATTAAAACAGGGACTATAAACTTGGAAGCTTGGACAGCTGAAAGATAAAGACCCGAGGAGGGCAGTAACTTAAGAACTTAATGACTCTTAAGAACAACTTAATGACGTTTAAGAACAACTTAATGACGTTTAAGAACAACTTAATGACTCTTAACAACTTAAGAACAAGAGAGTCATGATGGAGTCCGGGCTAGTGCTAGTTAGATTAAAAACGAAGATACTAATGTATATGCAGTAAATAGAGGAGGAGATGATATATACAAAAACAGGGAATACTCCATGAAGTCAGTAAGCAGCACATTTAAAACCAATCAGAGAAAATTCTTTTTCACCCAATGCACAAAGTCTGGAATTCATTGCTGGAGGATGTGGAAAAGGCAGTTAGCACTGCTGGGTTTAAAAAAGGTTTGGACAAATTCTTGGAGGAGAAGTCCATAAACTATTAACCAGATAGACTTGGGGAAAGCCCCTTCTTTTCCCTGGACATTAGCAGCATGGGATCTATTTACTGTTTGAAATTCTGCCAGGTACTTGTGACCTGGATTGGCCTCTGTTGGAAACAGGATGCTGGGCTTGATGGACCCTCAGTCTAAACTAATATGGCAATCTTGGGGCCGATATTCAGCTGTGGAGCAGCTACCTAAGTTAGCCGGATATAGCTATCCCGGTACTTAATGGGGATAGTCATGACGCAGCTGCATCACTGAATAAATTTATCTGGATAACTTTAGGACACCCCAGCCCTATCATGCAGCCAGAGTTAGCAAAATGCCTCCCACCTGCCCCTGATTGATATGGCTTCTAATATTGCCATTTTGACATTTAGGCAGATAATCTTTCAGTTTTCTGTCTACAAGGCTTCTGAATATCTGCCTCCTTACGCTCTATATTACCAGTTCGCAATCCACAATAGCACATCCCCTCCTATCCCATGACTTTTTCATTTTCTTGGGGGTGTTTCTCATGAAGGACTTTGTCAATTGCCTTCTGGAAATCCAAATACAGTATATCCACCAGCTCACCATTATCCACCATTATCCACCAACTCACCATTATCCACCATTATCCACCATTATCCACCAACTCACCATTATCCACCATTATCCACCAACTCACCATTATCCACCATTATCCACCATTATCCACCAGCTCACCATTATCCACCATTATCCACCAACTCACCATTATCCACCATTATCCACTATTATCCACTATTATCCACCAGCTCACCATTATCCACCATTATCCACCAGCTCACCATTATCCACCAGCTCATCATTATCCACCATTATCCACCAACTCACCATTATCCACCATTATCCACCAGCTCACCATTATCCACCAGCTCACCATTATCCACAGCTCACCATTATCCACCATTATCCACGTGTTAATTAACCCCTTCAAAATACAGATACTTGAAAGGTTTTAATGATCCAAGGTCAACAACAAACCTTTTCCGTTGGAAAAAAATCAGCAGAACCAGGGGTCACGATTTGAAACTCCAGGGAAGAAGACTCAGAACCAATGTCAGGAAATATTTCTTCATGGAGAGGGTGGTGGATGCCTGGAATGCCCTTCCGGAGGAAGTGGTTAAGACTAAAACTGTGAAGGATTTCAAAGGGACATGGGATAAACACTGTGGATCCATAAAGGCTAGAGGATGGGAATGAAGAGAAGAGCCATGGGGTGGCTTGCTGGAATGGTGGCTACTACCTGGTGATTACTACCCTTACTCAATAAGCCTTCACATGGTTAATGCAACTCCAACATTGCTCTCTGCTTCAACGGCAGGGGGAAATGTGGAAAAGAGGATTTGCATTCAGACAACATCCAATAAGGCATGGATCTGTGCAGTCTGGGGAAACAAGCATCGGGGTAACTTACTTTATTTTATTTATTTATTTAAGGTTTTTTTATACCGGCATTCATGAACTCGTTCACATCATGTCGGTTTACAGAAAACAGGGGTGCGGATAATACAACCAAAAAACATAAATAACGTGATGAAGAGAAGCAGTTACAATTAACAAGGGCTAATGAACTGGGAATGTAAGAAATAGAAAGAGATAGAGGAGAATAATTATATACAAAAGTTCAATATAAATATGGTGTCTCATATGTACAGTCTCTGAGTAGAGAGTTTGTTTATGGTGCATATTAGGTAGAGTTCGAGAAGGCTTGCCTGAAAAGCCATGTCTTGAGTCTTTTCCTAAAGGTTAGGAGACATGGTTCGTTTCTGAGTTCTGGAGGGATGGAGTTCCATAACGGTGGGCCTGCGGTGGAAAGGGCTCGGTCTCTTAAGGTGCTGTGATTAGTGGTTTTCGTGGGTGGAACAATGAGGCATCCTCTGTAGGCTTCCCTGGTCGGTCTTGTGGATTTGTGGAAGCGGGGAGGAATTTGTAGATCGATTGTGGTATGTTGGTGAATGATTTTGTATATCAAGGTGATGGATTTATAAATGACTCTGAAATGAATTGGTAACCAGTGGAGGTCTTGTAGCACTGGGGAGATATGGTCTCTTTTCTTAGTGTTTGTCAGTAGACGGGCTGCTGCGTTTTGGACCATTTGGAGCGGTTTTGTGTATGAGGAGGGGAGGCCAAGTAAAGTGGAGCAGCAGTAGTCCAATTTTGAGAAAATGAGGGCTTGGAGGATGGTTCTGAAGTCTTTGGCATGGAAGAGTGGTCTTATCCTTTTTAAAACTTGCAGTTTATAGAAACAGTCTTTGGTGGTTTTATTGATGTGGGCTTTGAAGTTTAGTTTATTGTCGATTAGCACACCTAGATCTCTTACATGAGTGGTTTGTAGGTTGTTTGGCAGAGAGGTTGTGAGATTGTTATCAGGAGTTATGAGTAATACTTCAGTTTTGGCGGAGTTTAGTACCAGATTGAGGCTGTTGAGGAGGTTTTTGATTTCTAGGTGACAGGATTCCCAGTATTCAAGGGTTTTTGAGTATGATTCTTTGATGGGGATCAGGATCTGGATGTCATCTGCATAGAGAAAGTGTATTAACTTGAGGTTGATGAGGAGTTGACATAGTGGTAGGAGGTAAATATTAAAGAGTGTAGGGGATAAAGAGGAACCTTGTGGGACTCCGATGGTCGAGTCGTGGCGTGATGATTCTTTATTCTGGATTTTTACCTTGTAGCCTCTGTTGGTTAGGAACGATTTGAACCAGGAGAGCGCTAAACCAGAGATTCCTATCGCACCTAGCAGTTTGATGAGGATAGCGTGATTTACGGTATCGAAAGCTGCTGAGAGGTCCAAAAGGATCAATAGAAAGGATTGACCTTTGTCTGTACCTAAGATGAGTAGGTCTGTTAGGGAGGTAAGTATTACCTCCCTAACTTAATGCGGCAGTTACTACCCTTAACCATAAGCCTTATGCTCACCTTTGATGCAACTCCAACATTACTCTCTGCATCAATGGCAGGAAATTTGAATCAAACAGTTACTAACATGAGCCCTGAAGTTGGTGGCTGATGAAACAGATAAGTGTGGGAAAACAAGTGTGGAAGCTTGCTGGACAGACTGGATGGGCCGATTGGTCTTTTCTGCCGTCATTTCTATGTTTCTATGTTTAAAAATGCAGCAGATTGGTGAGGCAAACCTTCTTTTGGATAAATCTATGCTGGCTATGTCCCATCAAATCATGTCTTTCTATATGTTCTGTGATTTTCTACCTTAGAATAGTTTCTACAATTTTTCCTGGTACTAAAATCAGATTCACCGGTTTATAGTTTCCTGGATCACCCCTGGAGCCCTTTTTAAAGATCTGCATTAGATTGGCCACCCTCCAATCCCCAGGTATAACAGATGATTTTAATAATAGGTTACAAATTACTAGTAAGAGATCTACAATTTCATTTTTTAGTTCTTTCAAAACTCTGCTGTGCATACCATCTGGTCCAGGTTATTTGCTACTTTTTTTGTTAGTCTGCCCTATTTCATCTTCCAGATTCAGCATGATTTGTTTCATTTCCTCCAAATCTTCACCATTAAATACTTGCTTCTGACATGGATATCTCCTCTACAGCCTCTTCAGTAGACACCAAAGCAAAGAATTAATTTATTTTTTCAGCTATAGACTTGTCTTCCCTTTGTGTCCCTTTAACTACTCAATCGTTGAATGGTCCATCACAGGCCTCCTGCTCCAGATGTATTCAAAGCAAGTTTTTATTTTAACATAGTGACATAACAACATAATAAATGATGGCAGATAAAGATCCAAGTGATCCATCCAGTCTGCCCAGTCCCTTGTTTAAGCTAGTAACAGCCGCTCCATGCAGGTTACACTCATTTCTTCTGTTAAGGGTTTTGCTTCTACAGCCATCTTCTTTTCAAATTCTCTTTTTCCCCGCTTTATCAGTGTGTTGCATTTATTTATTTATTTTAAGTTTTTTTATACCGATTTTCCTGCATAAAATGCATATCAAACCGGTTTACAATGAAACAGAATGAGCAGGAAGTAAAATTCCTTAGTCTAATACATTTAAACATCAATAATGAAATAATTTTAAACAAAGCAAAAAGCTAAATAACATTAATAAAAGTTAAATTATTAACATAAACATAAATATAATTATATTAGAAGGAGCACAAAGGTTAGCATGAAGGGGAGCACACGCCCGGCACGCGACGCCTGGTGTAATTGTGCCGTTAATCGGGTCGCCGCTGGCTGGTCGTCATGACGTCGGGGGGGGGGGGGGGGGGTCTTCACATCGCTGATTTTCTCTTTTAACATCTCAGTTCATTTTTACTATTTTTTTGTGTCTTTTTCTCACAAGATGTAGTTTTCATTTAACTTACCAGTGCTTACGCTTTCTACGATTTTCTTCAGTTGGATCTTCTTCCCATTTTTGAAAGTTCTTTTGGCTAAAATGCTCTCTTTTACCTCACCTTTTTGTCAGTATTGTTTGATGAAACCTCCTTCTCTCTTTTCACTGCTGAAGGACTGATGGCTTTCCCCTATATTCTTGCTTAAAAGCTGCTCCACTGGCCAACCTCTTCAATGCTTCTTTAGAGTCAGGAGTAGTTTCGGAGGCCTGGAGACAGGCAGATGTGGATTCTCTTCACAAAGTGGAAGCCAAGAAGAGTCTGAGAACTACATGATGGTTAGTCTGGCTTTCGTGTTGAATAAATGAATGGAACTATTGCTAAAACAGAGGATAGTATACTGTCTGGAATCCAATGGATTGCAAGATTTGAGGCAGTATAGTTTTACCAGCAGTAGATCTTACCAGATAAATCTGATCAATTTCTTTGACTGGATAACCATAGCATTACATTAGAGGAGAGTACTGTGTTCAGTTCTGGAGACCGTATCTACAAAAAGACAAAGACAAGATGGAAGCGGTACAGAGAAGGGCGACCAAGAAGGTGGAGGATCTTCATCGCATGACGTACGAGGAGAGATTGAAGAATCTAAATATGTACACCCTGGAGGAAAGGAGGAGCAGAGGTGATATGATACAGACTTTCAGATATCTGAAAGGTTTTAATGATCCAAAGACAACGACAAACCTGTTCCATAGGAAAAAAATCAGCAGAACCAGGGGTCACGATTTGAAGCTCCAGGGAGGAAGATTCAGAACCAATGTCAGGAAGTATTTCTTCACGGAGAGGGTGGTGGACGCCTGGAATGCCCTTCCGGAGGATGTGGTGAAGACCAGAACTGTGAAGGACTTCAAAGGGGCGTGGGATAAACACTGTGGATCCATAAAGTCAAGAGGCCGCCAATGAAGAGTGGGTGACTCGCCAGAATGACGGCTACTGCCTGGAGACAATACCCTTATTCAATAAACATACACATGCTTACTGTGACTCCAACATCGCTCTAAGCTACAACAGCAAGAGGAAATGTGGAAAAATGGATTTACACTCACAAAGTGGGGAGTAGCTGGCTTGTAACGGCGGTTACTACCCCAAACCAAATAAGCCTGATGCTTCACTTTCAATGCATATACAGCATAGTTCTCTGCTTCAACGGCAGGGGAGAAGAAAAAAGGGTTCGCACTCACAAAGTGGGGAGTAGCTGGCTTGTTACGGCGGTTACTACCCCAAACCAATTGTGTCCGATACTTCACTTTCGATGCATATCCAGCATGGCTCTCTGCTTCAACAGCATGGGAGAAGACTGATACATCACGCATTTCCAGCATAGCTCCCTGCTTCAACAGCAGGGGAGAAGAAAAACAACCAATAAGGACTGTATAACATAGTCTGGGTAAAACAAATAAGCATGGGTGTAGCTTGCTTATTGCGGCGGTTACTACCCCTACTACCCCTAACTAATCAAGCTAGATATTTCAATGGTGGGGGTGGAAGGGAAATAGAACCAAGAGCTAAGAGAAACAGATAAGTATGAGAGAAAAAAACGTGTGAAGCTTGCTGGGCAGACTGGATGGGCCGTTTGGTCTTCTTCTGCCGTCATTTCTATGTTTCTATGTTTCTATGTTTCTATGAGAGCACTAGATATACCGTAGTGTTCTTGGATCCTTTCACATGGTTCTGCATCAGCTACTTATAAACAAACTTAGCATGTTAGGTATGGGCCCCAAAGAAACTGACAGAGTTAGAAACTGTTTGAGTGGAAGGTGCAAAGTGTAGCGGTTAATGGAATTGACTCTGAGAAAAGAGGGGTAAGCAGTGGTGTGCCACAAAGGATCGGTTCTCTGTCTGGTTCTGTTCAACATTTTTGCTAGCAATATTGCAGAAGGGCTATCAGGAAAGTTTGTCTTTGTGGATGATACCAAAATCTGCAATAGGATGCCGTGATTGTTATAGAGAAGATGGCATACAAAAAACATGTAAAGAAATACAAAGAGTAATCTCTTGAAGCTCGAGGAATGGTCTAGAGCCCAGAAGCTAAGATTTAATGACATCAAAAGCAATTTCATGCATCTGGGTTGCAAAAACCCAAGGAAGCCCTACAGTATAGGGAGTGATATTCTATGCACAAAACATCAGCGGGATCTGAGGGTGATCATAGGACGATCTCAAAGTGGCCAAACAAGTAGCTAAGAGGATAGCAAAAGCCCAAGTAATGCTTGGGTGTATAAAGGGAGGAATAACCATCAGGACAAAAGAGATGATATTGCCTTTGTATAAGTCTCACTTGGAATACTGTGTACAATTCTAGGGACCTCATCTTGAAAAGGAAATAAACCAAACAGAGGTGATCCAGAGAATGACTACTAAAATGGCCAGGGGTCTTCATTCTAAAGCATAGGGGAATAGACAAAAGATCTAAACATGAATACCCTAGAGGAAAGGCGAGATGGAGAGAAATCTAAATATCTGCAAGGTTTAGGTTTCCATGCATAGGAGGTGAACCTCTTTCAAAGGAGAGAAGACTCTAGAATGAAGGGTCATGGGATGAGGGTGAAAGGGGGCAGACTCAGGAGTAATCTAGAGAAATATTTCTTTACAGAGAGGGTGGAAGATGCATGGAAAAGCCTCTCAATTTTGATGCCGGAGACCAGGACAGTCTCTGAATTCATGCATAGGATAAACACATGGAAGTCAATATTTAAAATTAAACATTTAGGGGTCAAGATTCAAAAGTTACCCATTTATGTAAGTTAGCCGTATAGACATATCTGGCTAACTTAGATGGGATATCCAGCAGTATAGTTATGCTGCAGAATATCCCCGGAGAAATTGCTACTTTAGACAGATAAGTATTATCCATCTAAGTTTACACAAGTTATCTGTCTAATGCTGAAGATTGCTACTTAGCTAGATGACTTATCCGGCTAAGTAGCACCGTCCCAATCCACCCATTGCTTGCCCACAAATTGAGAAGCTAAAATATAGCTGGATAAGTCACTTATCTGGCTATCTAGCATCCACTGAATATAACTGGCTGAATATCAGGCCCAAACCGATATGATGTGCCCACTAATGTCGGTATAGAAAAGCTGTTAAATAAATAAATAAATAAGATTTGTATCTGTGGTCATGTTTTATGTTTCAATGTTTCTTCTTTACCACCATCGCCTGACACCTCCCCCATTCACTCTATGTGACTGACAGGTCTAAGCCCATCCCTTAATGTCAACCCCAATCATTCACACTTCCCCATTTATTTTACATGACTGACAGCTCTAGCGCCACTCCCATCTGACATCTACAGCATTAACAACTCCCATTTCCATTCTCTGAGACTCGAACATTTACAGCCTTCTCCTGCCCTACAGCCTCATACATTCAGTACGACTCACAGCTCTGCCAAATCCCATTCTACATGATGACCATCACTGACACCTCCCTGAACTATCATGCATCACTAACACACCCTACCTCCTCCATCACTGACACACCCTACCTCCTCCATCACTGACATATCCTACCTCCTCCATCACTGACACACCCTACCTCCTCCATCACTAACACACCCTACCTCCTCCATCACTGACACACCCTACCTCCTCCATCACTGACACATCCTACCTCCTCCATCACTGACACACCCTACCTCCTCCATCACTAACACACCCTACCTCCTCCATCACTGACACACCCTACCTCCTCCATCACTGACACACCCTACCTCCTCCATCACTAACACACCCTACCTCCTCCATCACTGACACACCCTACCTCCTCCATCACTGACACATCCTACCTCCTCCATCACTGACACACCCTACCTCCTCCATCACTGACACATCCTACCTCCTCCATCACTGACACATCCTACCTCCTCCATCACTGACACATCCTACCTCCTCCATCACTGACATATCCTACCTCCTCCATCACTGACACATCCTACCTCCTCCAACACTGACACACCCTACCTCCTCCATCACTAATACACCCTACCTCCTCCATCACTAACACATCCTACCTCCTCCATCACTGACACACCCTACCTCCTCCATCACTGACACATCCTACCTCCACCATCACTGACACACCCTACCTCCTCCATCACTAACACACCCTACCTCATCCATCACTAACAAATCCCCCATTCATTGTGTGACTCAGAGCTCCACCAACCCGATTTTCTCCCCAGCACTAACACTTCCACATCCATTCTGTTTAGTACCCCCCAACCTACACCCTCATCACTGACACATCCCCCATTCATTGTGTGACTCAGAGCTCTACCCACCCGATCTTTCTACCCACCACTAACACTTCCACATCCATTCTGTTTAGTACCCCCCAACCTACACCCTCATCACTGACACATCCCCCATTCATTGTGTAACTCAGAGCTCTACCCACCCGATTTTTCTCCCCACCACTAACACTTCCACATCCATTTGGTTTAGTACCCCCCCAACCTACCCCCTCATCACTGACACATCCCCCATTCATTGTGTGACTCAGAGCTCTACCCACCCGATCTTTCTCCCCACCACTAACACTTCCACATCCATTCTGTTTAGTACCCCCCAACCTACCCCCTCGTCACTGACACATCCCCCATTCATTGTGTGACTCAGAGCTCTACCCACCCGATCTTTCTCCCCACCACTAACACTTCCACATCCATTCTGTTTAGTACCCCCCAA
Organism: Rhinatrema bivittatum; assembly: GCF_901001135.1. Classification (NCBI taxonomy): domain Eukaryota; kingdom Metazoa; phylum Chordata; class Amphibia; order Gymnophiona; family Rhinatrematidae; genus Rhinatrema; species Rhinatrema bivittatum. Next base: position 822,166,314 of record NC_042616.1, read on the forward strand.
CCTACCCCCTCGTCACTGACACATCCCCCATTCATTGTGTGACTCAGAGCTCTACCCACCCGATCTTTCTCCCCACCACTAACACTTCCACATCCATTCTGTTTAGTACCCCCCAACCTACCCCCTCATCACTGACACATCCCCCATTCATTGTGAGACTCAGAGCTCTACCCACCCGATCTTTCTCTCCACCACTAACACTTCCACATCCATTCTGTTTAGTACCCCCCCAACCTACCCCCTCATCACTGACACATCCCCCATTCATTGTATGACTCAGAGCTCTACCCACCCGATCTTTCTCCCCACCACTAACACTTCCACATCCATTCTGTTTAGTACCTCCCAATCCACCCCCTCATCACTGACACATCCCCCATTCATTGTGTGACTCAGAGCTCTACCCACCCGATCTTTCTCCCCACCACTAACACTTCCACATCCATTCTGTTTAGTACCACCCCAACCTACACCCTCATCACTGGCACATCCCCCATTCATTGTGTGACTCAGAGCTCTACCCACCCGATCTTTCTCTCCACCACTAACACTTCCACATCCATTCTGTTTAGTACCTCCCAACCTACCCCCTCATCACTGACACATCCCCCATTCATTGTGTGACTCAGAGCTCTACCCACCCGATCTTTCTCCCCACCATTAACACTTCCACATCCATTCTGTTTAGTACCCCCCCAACCTACCCCCTCATCACTGACACATCCCCCATTCATTGTGTGACTCAGAGCTCTACCCACCCGATCTTTCTCCCCACCACTAACACTTCCACATCCATTCTGTTTAGTACCCAACCTACACCCTCATCACTGACACATCCCCCATTCATTGTGTAACTCAGAGCTCTACCCACCCGATCTTTCTCCCCACCACTAACACTTCCACATCCATTCTGTTTAGTACCCCCCCAACCTACACCCTCATCACTGGCATCTCCCACCCATTCATTGTGTGACTCAGAGCTCTACCTCCACCTCCATCCTACACCCTATCACTGACACCTCTCTCATCCAATCTGTGTGAGCTGAAGCTGTACCCCCACGCCTGTCCTGCAACCTCATAACTGAGACCTCCCTATCCATTCTGTGTGACTCACCTCCACCTCTCTCCTACATCCCTATCACTGGCATCTCCCACCTATTCTATGTAACTCAGTGCTCTACATCCATCTCCATCCTACACCCTATCACTGACACCTCTCTCATCCAATCTGTGTGAGCTGAAGAGGCACCTATCCTGCAACCTCATAACTGAGACCTTCCTATCCATTCTGTGTGACTCACCTCCACCTCTCTCCTACATCCCTATCACTGGCATCTCCCACCCATTCTATGTGACTCAGAGCTCTACATCCACCTCTCTCCTACATCCCTATCGCTGGCATCTCCCACCCATTCTATGTGACTCAGAGCTCTACATCCACCTCTCTCCTACATCCCTATCGCTGGCATCTCCCACCCATTCTGTGTGACTCAGAGCTCTACATCCACCTCTCTCCTACATCCCTATCACTGGCATCTCCCACCCATTCTATGTGACTCAGAGCTCTACATCCACCTCTCTCCTACATCCCTATCACTGGCATCTCCCACCCATTCTATGTGACTCAGAGCTCTACATCCACCTCTCTCCTACATCCCTATCACTGGCATCTCCCACCCATTCTATGTGACTCAGAGCTCTACATCCACCTCTCTCCTACATCCCTATCGCTGGCATCTCCCACCCATTCTGTGTGACTCAGAGCTCTACATCCACCTCCATCCTACACACTATCACTGACACCTCTCTCATCCTATCTGTGTGAGCTGAAGCTGTACCCCTATGCCTGTCCTGCAACCTCATAACTGAGACCTCCCTATCCATTGTGTGTGACTCACCCCCACCTCTCTCCTACATCCCTATCTCTGACAATTCCCCACCTCATTTTGTGAAGTCACAACTCTGTTCCTCTCCCTCCATCACTGATATGCCGGTCCTCAATCCAAAGCACCCTTGATGCTCCTTACCTGTAATTCTGCGTATCTTAAACTAATTTCCCCTCCATACCTCACAAGTCTTCCTACCATAGGAGGTTGAAACACATCTTCCCAATACCTACAATGCTTTGAAATCTATGAAAAGACTTCTGAAGCTCCTGTTACCTACCTCATTAATTTTATCAGTAATGTTGGACACAGAAATACCGTAGAGTCTGACTCGGTCCTGGAAAACAGAAGCTAAGATGCGGCGGTCAAGCTGGAAAGCGATTTCTCCCACCGTTCTCTCCATGCAGCGAAGTTGATGGGAATCTGAGAAAGATAAAATAATTTGTTTTGGTCTGAGTAGGTAATTTTGAAGATTTTGGCACAATTGTAAGGGTTGAGAAGACTGTGGGAGTGGATGCAGCACACCTCAGCATACTGAGTGCTGAGTGCCCCCCTCACAGCTCTGCTACAGCTCTCACATGAAAGAGGAAAGGCTTGACGAGCAGATTCAGTGCCGCTGCTCGGATACGGGAAGGAGGAGACCCGGGCAATGGAATGGAAGTGCTAATAGTGCAGGAGCGTGTGCCGCCTGTGGCTTACAGGAAAACCTTACCAAACTGAACATTTCCTGCATGAAGCAAGCAGGATAGCAGATCACAGGGGTGCAGTAGATGTGGCCCATCTGCCTTTTAGTAAAGCCTTGGACCCTGTTCCTTACAGAAGACTGCTGAGCAAGCTGCTGGTCTGGGAGTGGGAAGAAAATTGACAAAGTGGGCGAGAAGTTGGTTGTGCAGCAGGAGTCCGAGTGCTGGTCAGTGGGGTCCACTCTGCTGAAGGGAATGTGACCAGCGGGTGCCACCAGGGTCAGTGCCAGGTCAGAGAATCCATAAATTATACGTAACTTCAAACTTCTCCTCCTCACCTACAAGAGCCTTCACTCTACAACTCCTCACTACCCCTCCTCACTTATCTCTCTCTGCAGCCCTCCTGGTGCACTCCACTCATCAGACAAGTTCCTCCTTTCCATGCCATTCCCCTCCAGCACCAATTCCTGACTCCTTCTCTTCCACCTGGCTGCACCGTGTGCTTGCAACAGACTTTCTGAGCCATAGCATCAGGCCCTCCCTCTGGCTTATTCAAGATCCACCTAGAAACCCAACCCTGGAGGCTACATTCAAATCTTTACCCTAGCTCTTTTTTACAATTTGTGTATACTCAGGGTCGGCTAAGAAAAGCAGGCCCCTGTGTAAGGCACCGATATGATTCTTCAGAAGAGAAATCATTTTCTAAATTTCCCAAATAATTTTTATTTGTTTAAGAAGGCTTTACGAGGCTTTTTGTTAGCAAATTGTTCAATTACAATTAAAATTTGTATTTATACATGTTAGAAATAGAGATATTTAGCTTTTTTTTTTTTTAATTTTGCCTAAGAAAAGTAGGCTCCTTGAACATTGTAGGCCCTATCCAAATGGCCATGCTGGCGCCCCCTCTCTCCTGGAGTGAATACACTGCAAATAGTACCGGGATTTCTTGTCCGCACTACGTTTTGCTGTGTGCGCAACGTTCACGACCTGTGCACAGCTTAGAGGGAACAGCGCTGCACATACCTGCAGCGCTATAGAACTAGACATGCCAGAGGGGTAAATAAGATGAAAGGTTTATTTATGTACCATGTCCACGATCAGATAATTGCCCCAAAGAGTGTAAAAACATTTTAAAATAAAAAATATAAATGGCATAAAATAAAGCCACAACCAGTAACCCAGCCAGGCCAGAGTGATCCGGATCACTAAGCCACTCATCAGCTTGTGCTGCTGCTTCCTGAGATTTCATCATAGAAGCAGGGCGGTTCTAGAACGTAAGAACATGAGAAATCGCCATGCTGGGTCAGAGCAAGGCCACAAGAACCCGGCAAGTACCCAAACACCAAGAAGATCCCATGCTACTGATGCTAAAAAAAAACAATTAAATTTAAAGAATGCTCCAATATCCATCAATCAGCAATACGAAGTCACTCTATTTGAGTCAGAAGAACTGCAAATGTATTTACTATATTGTCCTCCAGGTTTGCATGAACATAATACTTCTACGTTTATGAGAATTGCTGGCCCTAACAGTCAACTCCAAAAAATCTTCAATTATCCTTGGAGATTTTAATCTACATATAGATAAAAAAAACCCCATTAGATAATATATGTACTACATTTCTCGATTCTCTTTCTGCATTAGGATTCTCTCCTATGGCTGATTTTCCAACACATAGAGCAGGGCACTCTTTGGACTTGATCCTTATAAATAAAAACTTATGTAAAACTACTTCAATTAATGCATTCCCAGTACCATGGTCCGATCATTTTTTAATTTTTTTCTCAGATTGAATTCATATGTTCAGAAAAAATTTCTAGTAGTAGTGATTCCTACATAAGATTTAGGCCCCAGATACAAACCGAGCAACTTGAGAGAGAACTGGTAAATATTTTGAATAACTTTGAAGAAAAAGGCTGTAATGAAGCATCATTAGAATGGATACAAGAAACCAATCAGATTGCTGATAAACTATGTCCTATTAAAAAAAAATTAGAATTAAACCAAAAGATAATCAAAAGCCATGGTATACTAAACAATTACGTTTACAGAAAATAGCATTACGTAAATTGGAACGAAACTGGAGAAAAAATACGTTAACATCCTTTCGAATAGCCCTGAACCAGTACAAAAAGAGCATCAATACAGCAAAAAAAGATTTTTATAATAAAAAAATACATCAATACCAACATCATCCAAAAATACTCTTTTCAATTGTAAAACAATTAACCAAACAACCCTCTCAAGTGAATAGTTTGCTCCCAGATCACAAGTACGACGAGACAGCTTTATATTTTAAAAATAAACCTGATATCTTAAACCAAGTGGTAACCAGAATGTTAAAATGATCACAAAAGAAGGCATTTCCTGGGATAAAAATTAATAAAAAATTTAAATCCAGCCCCGCACCCGATTGATTCCCTTCCTATTCCAACTTTAAAAATAATTGCAAATCTGATTGCCCCATCGATTACCACTATTATCAATCAATCATTAATTGAGGGTACTGTTCCTGAAGTATTAAAAAATGCCCTTATTAAACCTGTAATAAAAAAAAAACAAATCTAGACTCATCGCAATTTAGCAGTTATAGGCCCATTTCCAATTTATCTTTTTTGGCCAAAATATCTGAAAAAATAGTCCAGAAGCAATTAGCAGAATTTTTAGATTGCAATAATATTTTATTCCCAAATCAATATGGTTTTAGAAAAAATTTTAATACAGAATTACTCCTAATTGCCATGACAGATACTGTGGTAAGAGGTTTTGACTCTGGTCAGAGTTACTTTTTAACAAACTTCACCGCACATGTGAGAAACCTTGGAATCATCATGGAAAACCGACTTAACCTAAAAAAATTTGTTAATAACACCGCAAAGGACTGCGTTTTCAAATTACAGGTCCTAAAAAGGCTGAGACCCCCTCCTACGCTTCCAAGATTACCGCACAGTTCTTCAATCCATCGTCTTTTCAAAAATAGACCACTGCAACTCGCTTCTTCTCGGTCTCCCAGCAAACACCATCAAACCCCTGCAGATGTTGCAGAACGCTACGGCCAGGATTCTGACCAGGACCAACCAAAGAGAGCACATCACAACCATCCTGTGGAGCCTTCATTGGCTTCCAATCAAATGTAGAATTCAGTACAAAGTCCTAAGGACTCTACACAAAGCCACGCACAATCTCACTCCACTTGATCTAAATATCCCTCTCCGTCCCCACAAACCCTCCAGACCGGTTAGATCTGCTTATAGAGACTCTCTCTACGCCCCCCCCCCCCTGCCAAATCCTCTTTAAGGAAACGAGCCCTCTCCACAGCTGGCCCTCCAGCTGTGGAACGCTCTCCCGCCAGATCTCCGGCAAGAACGATGCCCGACAACCTTCAAAAAAAGACTCAAAACCTGGCTGTTCTGTCAAGCTTTTCCTTAATTCAGAGGATCCATCCATCTCTCCCTCTAATAACTGGACTCGTTTTTTAGTTAGCTTTTCTTTCTCTGAACAAGGCATAACTTCGCAGGCAGGTTATGCATCTTTCTACCTCCCAAAATTTGTCTTCATCCTTTCGCTTATTGTCTCCACCTTTATCCCAACCCCTGGTTAATTTATCCATTGCTCCATTCTCACCCAGTTTCATATGTTTTGCATCCTGGATATTCTCACCCAGTTTCATATGTTTTGCATCCTGGATATTCTCACCCAGTTTCATATGTTTTGCATCCTGGATATTCTCACCCAGTTTCATATGTTTTGTATCCTGGATATTCTCACCCAGTTTCATACGTTTTGTATCCTGGATATTCTCACCCAGTTTCATATGTTTTGCATCCTGGATATTCTCACCCAGTTTCATATGTTTTGGATGTTATGTATCCTGGATATGTGATACTGTGCATTTTTAGTTTCTTGCTCTCATGAAGAGCTTAGTATTTATTTGTAATCTTGATCCCAGTTACTGTATCCCTTGTTTGATGTAATGCATTCGTTTGCTTTTATCGTTTCACTATAAACCGATGTGCTATGTAATCTTGCACATGAATGTCAGTATATAAAAGTTGCAAACAAACAAACAAACAAGTAAATAAATAAATAAATAGATAGATAGATAGATAAATAAATAAATAATACTTTTAGATTTATCGTCTGCGTTTGACACTGTTGATCATGGCACTTTAATAGATCGTTTGAGAGAAATTGGAATTACTGGTGTGGTTTTAAATTGGTTTTTATCTTTTCTTAAAAATCGCTCATTTCAGGTTTAAAATTGAAAATACGCTATCTGAAAAATACCCTCTTGAAACAGGAGTGCTACAGGGCTCTGCTCTCTCGGCTACCCTTTTTAATATTTATGTTTTACCCATTTGTCATCTTTTAAGCGGGTTAGGATTGAATTTTTATATGTATGCGGACGACATACAATTTATTGTGCCCATAAAAGATACAGTTGAACAAACCTACAAAGTTATAACACTCTATCTATCCACTTTACAACAATTGCTGTGACATATGAAGCTGGTTTTGAATATGAATAAAATGGAAATAATCCTATTAGAAAGAAAATGTAGACAACAAGATCTCCCTCCCTTAGTTATCGATAACAACACGAAAATCTTATGCTAGGGATTTAGGAGTTACAGTTGTCTCAGAGTTGTCATGGAACGGGCACATTGCAACTAAATTAAAAGATGGTTATTTTAAACTATTAACACTTTGAAAATTAAAGCCATTACTAGAACCAAATGATTTTAGATCAGTCTTGCAGGCTCTTCTTTTTGCAAACATAGACTACTGTAATTCTATTCTGCTAGGGTTACCACAGAATGTTGTCCAACCTTTACAAATTGTACAAAATGCTGCGGCCTGTGTCTTAACAGGCACAAAAAAGAGTAATCATATAACCCCAATACTTGTTAAATTACATTGGTTACTATTAACACATCGTGTACAGTATAAAACGCCATGTATTATACATAATATAGTTTATGGATCAAATGTTGATTGGCTGAATACAACAATACGGTTACATGCACAGCAGAGTAACTTACAGTCAGCCAATAAAAACTATTAACAGTACCAACAATTACATCGGCAAAACTTTGTCAAGTTCGCGAAAGGGCAATATCGATTGCAGGCCCAAAACTATGGAACTCTCTGCCCGAAGAAACTAGACTGCAAGCAGACGTCAAGAAATTTAAGGCAGATCTTAAAACTTGGCTTTTTAAATGCGCTTACTTGGAGTCACAGTGACAACAGAACACGGCATTATTTCAGCACCTTTCTTTTATCCTATTTTATCTTATTATCTTTTTGTTTTACTTGATTAACTTAAGTTTATTTTAGTATTTATGTTTTACTGATTATTAAGTTTTATATGATTTGATTATGTATTGTATTTTCTTACTTTAATTATTGTTCACCGTTATGATGGTTCCACTGAAATGACGGTATAAAAATAAATAAACCTTAAACCTTAATTAATAGCGGTGGCTATTTCTTAAGTAAACTTGATTAATAGCCATTAATGGACTTCTCCTCCAAGAACTTATCCAGTCCTTTTTTGAACGGGCAGGGAGAGGCAGACACTTCAGGCGACAAGATTTTGAGGCAGCAAAATTGCCTCTAAAACCTTCCTACCACAGCTGCCTCACCCTGACTTTATTGTGTCTGCTCTTAGAATTTGAAAATGGGGGGGTGGATTGCCCTGTCAGGGAATCGGGCTTTCCCCATTGGGCCGGTTGCTCCTGGCCAAAGAGAAGAAGAGGGGCTGCTGGCGATGTGGCCTGAAGAGAAACCTATGGGCCAGGGCAGAGCCATTCTGCCCTGGCCAGAAGACACCTGTGCAGGGCTGCGAGCCACCGCCGGAGCTCAAGCCAGCAGTGGCTGAATAAATGGAAGAGAGGTAGAGAGAAGGGGTGTGTGTGTGTGTGTGTGTGTGTGTATGTATATGAGAATATATTTATTTATTTATTTATTTAAAAATATTTCTATACCGTCTTTTCAAACTAGTTTGATCAAGACGGTTTACAAATTTCGATTATATAGAGCCATTAACCAAAGAAAAAACAAAAATAAAAATAAAATAAAATAAAACGTCAAATTTAAAAAAGTATAGATAAGAAATAGAAAGAATAAAAATACATTATATTGTCATAATCCCTACTCATAAAATAAATATACTAATTTTTTAACAAAAATAGTCAAAGATAGAAAGGAAATAATAAATCTAAAAATATAACTCATATAAACCATATTCCTTCAAAATGTGTAATTGAATAGTAGATTGCTACAAAAAATGTGGCTTAAAAAGAAGTGAGTTAGTCAATTTTCAAGATGAGCATATGCAATCTTAAATAAATAAGGTTTAACTGCCTTCTTAAATTCAGTATGACTAATAATTTGCCTTAAGGTGTTAGGGAGAGAATTCCACAACAGCGGTCCTGCCACTGAAAAGGCCCTCTCCCTGGTCATATTGAGTCTTGCTATTCTAACTGTGGGAACATCGAGCAAATATTGAGATGTTGATCGAAGGTATCTCATTGGTTTATACAACCGTAAAGATGTACAGAGCCATGTGGAATCATGGTCATGAATTAGTGAATGAATTATAGAGAGAACCTTATATTTTACTCGATATTTAATTGGGAGCCAATGAAGTTTATATAAGATAGGGGAAATATGATATCTCATAGGTAGTCCTACTAAGAGACGAGCGGCTGAATTCTGTATTTGCTGCAATGGTTTTATCGCAGAGTCTGTGTATGTATGTGTGTCTGTGTATATATGAGAGGGTGTGTGTGTGTATGTGTGTGTGTGTCTGTGTGTATATGAGAGGGTGCGTGTATGTGTGTGTGAATGTGTGTGTGTCTGTGTATATATGAGAGGGTGTGTGTGTGTATGTGTGTGTGTGTCTGTGTGTATATGAGAGGGTGTGTGTATGTGTGTGTGTGTCTGTGTATATATGAGAGGGAGTGTGTATGTCTGTGTGTATATGAGAGGGTGTGTGTGTGTGTGTGTGTGTATATGAGAGGATGTGTGTGTGTGTATGTGTGTGTGTATATATGTATATATGAGAGGGTGTGTGTGTGTGTATGTGTCTGTGTGTATATGAGAGGGAGTGTGTATGTCTGTGTGTATATGAGAGGGTGTGTGTGTGTGTGTGTGTGTATATGAGAGGATGTGTGTGTGTGTGTGTGTATGTGTGTGTGTATATGTGTATATATGAGAGGGTGTGTGTGTGTATGTGTCTATGTGTATATATGAGAGGGTGTGTGTATGTGTGTATATGAGAGGGTGTGTGTGTGTGTGTGTGTGTGTGTATATGAGAAGGAGTGGGTGTCTGTGAATATATGAGAGGGGGTGTGTGTACCTGTGTAATATGAGAGGGTGTGTATGTGTATGTGTATAAATGAAAGGGTATGTGTATGTGTGTATAAGAGGGTGAGTGTGTGTATGTGTGTGTGTCTGTGAATATATAAGAGGTTGTGTGTGTATCTTTGTACATACGAGTGTGTATTTGTCTGTGTGTCTATGTATGTGTGTCTGTGTATATATGAGAGGTTTTGTGTGTGTCTGTATGTGGGTATGTATGTATGTGTGTCTGTGTATATATGAGAGGGATTTTGTGTGTATGTGTGTGTGTCTGTGTGTATATGAGAGGGTGTGTGTGTATCTGTGTACATATGAGAGGGGGTGTGTGTAGGTCTATATATGAAAGAGTATGTGTATGTGTGTAGAAGAGTGTGTGTGTGTGTCTGTGTATATATGAGAGGGTGTGTGTGTGTATGTATGTGTGTATATGAGAAGGTGTGAGTGTGTCTGTGAATATATGAGAGGGTGTGTGTGTATCTGTGTACATAGAGGGTGTGTATGTGTATGTGCATATATGAAAGGGTATGTGTATGTGTGTATAAGAGGGTGTGTGTGTATGTGTGTGTGTCTGTGCATATATGAGAGGGTTTGTGTTGTATCTGTGAACATATGAGAGAGTGTGTGTGTGTATGTGTGTATGAGGTGTGGATGTGTGTCTGTGCATATATGAGAGGGTGTTTGTGTGTGTGTGTGTGTGTGTATATGAGAGGGTTTGTGTGTGTCTGTTTGTGTGTGTGTGTTTGTGTGTATGTATGTGTGTCTGTCTATATATGAGAGGGCTTTTGTGTGTATGTGTGTGTCTGTGTGTATATGAGAGGGTGTGTGTGTATGTGTATATGAGAGGGTTTTTGTGTTTATGTGTGTGTGCATGTGTGTGTCTGTGTATATATGAGAGGATGTGGGTGTGTATGTGTGTATATGAGAAGGTATGGGTGTGTGTCTGTGAATATATGAGAAGGTGTGGGTGTCTGTGAATATATGAGAGGGTGTGTGTGTGTATCTGTGTACATTTGAGAGGGTGTGTGTGTGTATGTGTGTATATGAAAGGGTATGTGTATGTGTATAAAAGGGTGTGTGTGTGTGTGTTTATGTGTGTGTGTCTGTGAATATATGAGAGGTTGTGTGTGTATCTGTGTACATATGAGTATGTGTGTGTATGTGTGTATATGAGAGGGTGTGTATGTATGTGTGTATATGAGAAGGTGTGGGTGTGTGTCTGTGCATATATGAGAGTGTGTGTGTGTGTGTGTGTATCTGTGTACATATGAGTGTGTGTGTGTCTGTGTATATATGAGAGGGTGTGTGTATCTGTGTACATATGAGTGTGTGTGTCTGTGTATGTATGAGAGGGTGTGTATCTGTGTACATATGAGTGTGTGTGTGTATGTGTGTATATGAGAGGGTGTGTATGTGTGTATATGAGATGGTGTGTGTGTGTATCTGTGTACATATGAGTGTGTGTGTATGTGTGTGTGTGTGAGTATATGAGAGGATTTGTGTGTGTGTATGTGTGTGTGTGAGTATATGAGAGGATTTGTGTGTGTGTGTGTGTGAGTAAGTGTGAGATTTAATTTTCAAATCTCTGTGCAGACTTTGACACACATTCTCCACCTGCTTTTAAGAAGGTGTAAAGCAGACAGGTTCAGGAATACCCATGATTTGTGGTCACCTGGGGAGTTTCCTTTTGAAATTTGCGTGCAGGCGTGCAAACTACTATTGTCCTCTTTGTGCACGGGAAGGTATTGCTGGTGTCTAAATAAGAAGGCATTCATCTCACTGCTCTTATACGCATCCACTACCACAGCTTGGTGTTTGTGGTGGTTATGCTAGTAAACTTGTCCTTTTATGAGTAAAGCTTTTAACCAAAATCTTGTCTAAATTGTAATCTTGAAAGAATCCTGTGGTAATTTTTGCAAGAGAATGAGTGGTAATACTGACGTCATTTTACCAGTTTGTACAGTGTACCATGCTCAGATTCCATTTGTAAGAAAAATTTAAATTGAAGCAACAGCTTAGTTTCCTATATGTTATATGCATTTTTTAATTAAATAATGGGATACTTTTCAGCTTTAGATTTTCTGCAGCAATTCGGTGCATTGTCTTCTGCAAGAAGAAATCCTATAGGTGCTAGTGCACCTGGGACACAATCTCCACCGCTGTGTTTTTTTGGTGCATCTCCAATTAAAGAAGAGGACGAAAATCAAGATACGAATGCTAAGACTCAGAAAACCTAGCCTGGAAAGCAAGAACCTAGAGAACCAATAAAGCAGGAGAACTGCTGTATACTTACTCTTTTAGACCGGCGTCTTATCAAATTTTTGCTTTGAGGGAGTTTGCTCACATTTCTTTTATCGGCTGTAATTTATCCTTAAGAATGGGTGCACGCTCTTATTTTTCTTGCTGTTCTCAAAGCAAGAGACTTTTAAAACTGTATATGGTTAAATCACAACTGATTCAATAGAAAATAGGAAAAAGACAATCACAAAGGGTTGTATATCTAAATTCAAAAGCACTAATTAGTACTATAAACTTTTAACAAACCTGCCAGAGGATGTGGTTAGTGCAGTTAGTGTAGCTGTGTTTAAAAAAGGATTGGATAAGTTCTTGGAGGAGAAGTCCATTACCTGCTATTAAGTTCACTTAGAGAATAGCCACTGCCATTAGCAATGGTTACATGGAATAGACTTAGTGTTTGGGTACTTGCCAGGTTCTTATGGCCTGGATTGGCCACTGTTGGAAACAGGATGCTGGGCTTGATGGACCCTTGGTCTGACCCAGTATGGCAATTTCTTATGTTCTTATGTATGCATGTGTGTCTGTGTATATATGAGAGGCTTTTTCTGTGTGTATATGTGTGTGTATGTATGTCTGTATGTCTGTATATATATGAGAGAGGGTGTGTGTATGTGTGTCTGTGTATATATGAGAGGGTTTTTGTGTGTGTGTGTGTGTATGTACGTAAGTGTGTCTGTATATATATGAGAGGGGTTTTGTGTGTGTGTGTGTGTGTGTGTATGTATGTGTGTCTGTGTATATATGAGAGGGTGGTGGGGGTGTGTATGTGTAGTTATGCAAGAGTGTTTGTGTGTGTATGAGAGGGTGGCTGTTAGTCTGTGTATATATGAGAGGGTTTTTCTGTGTGTGTGTGTGTGTATGTGTGTCTGTGTATATATGAGAGTGTTTTTATGTGTGTGTGTGTATGTATGTGTGTCTGTAATTATATGTGAGAGGGTGGTGGGGTGTGTATGTGTATTTATGAGAGAGTCTTTGTGTGTGTATGTATGTATGTATATATGAGAGAGTGGTGGGTATGTGTGTATATATGAGAGGGTGGTGGGGGTGTGTTTGTGTATTTATGAGAGAGTCTTTGTGTATGTATGTATGTATGTATATATGATTATATGATTTGTATGAATAGCCAGCACAAGAGGTTTCAGAGCTGAGTGAAAACGAAACCTACTGGGGTAACAACCAGCACAGATGACATCATACTTCAGAAAATGAAAGCTAACTGGACCCATTTCTTGGAAATTACAGCAAAGATTTCTGCCCATAGTAACCAGGCACGTATATGCATGCCCAAATTTATTAATTGGACAAGGGATAAGAGGTGGGTAAATGTAGACACCTATTGATTGGCTGAAGGTAACCCTTTATAACCCTTTGCACTGGCAGTTTAGGGTTGAGTAGGCTTGAGCGTACAACCATTGCTTTGTATTGCTTGCTGCTCCAAAGAAAAGATGCATTTCTTTTAATAAACGTCTTACTGTTTTGACTCTTACAGCTGGTCTTTATTAGTCTCTATAGTCAGATGTTTAAACAGATTGAATTTTGGACCTTAGCTACAGAACTCTCCTGGCAGGAACACTGCCTATGAGCTATCTACCTGGATGGACTCTCCCCGCAGCTGAAGAATGAAATGGCAGCTCGGGAGCTCCCTTCCTCACTTGAGGATCTCATCGATCTAACTGGCCAAATTGATCATCGTCTCCAAGAGCGCCTCCGTGAGAATCGGATGCCCAAGAAGCCCTTCTCAGGTTCACTCCCACTCGCCACTAGCCCTGCCTCTGGTAGGATTGCCACCATAGCCAAGATGGTGGCGTAAGAACCCATGCAGTTGGGCCATGGGCGGCTGTCCCTGGAAGTGCGCCTCAGGTGGAGACAAACAGGCATGTGTCTATACTGCGGAGCACCTGGCCATCACCTACAGGCCTGCCCAGTCCGTCTGGGAAATTACCCGGCCTAAGTTCAGTTGGGGTCCTGAATTTGGGCGCATAGTCATGGCCCCTCAATTGTCCTTGCCAGTCACCCTGACTTGGGACTCTCGATCCTTTCCAGTTCTTGTTCTGGTGGACTCTGGAGTAGGAAGGAATTTTATCCTCAAGGATCAAGTTCAACTTCTAGGTATAAATACCCATACTTTAGAGACCTTCTTGTGTATTGCTTCAATTTATGGCAAACCATTACCTGGTCATATTTCCCTGACCACTGAGCCAGTTCAACTTCTTACTGGTGCCCTTCATACTGAAGAAATCGAACTATTTCCTATTGGCTGAATACTGGGCCAATAGGAAATTACCCTTTGAGCTTTCATGGTATAGTTGAGGAAAGATTGTGACAAGCAAGAGGAATTACCTACAGCTATAGTGTGTAATACTGTGTAAGGTTTATGGATGCACTATGTTGCAACAATGGAGTGGGCCAATATCTACTGTGGTTACATGAGGTCGGATCCAGTCTGTCCTTTCTTGGGTATATAATTTCAGAACGAGGATTCTCTATAGACCCTGAAAAACTCAAGGGAATCCAAGATTGGCCACAGCCCATGGGTCTTAAAGCTCTATAATGATTTCTAGGATTCACAAATTACTACTGCCATTTCATTCCTCATTACTCCACACTGGCAGCTCCTCTCACCACATTGACTCTTAAGGGTCAAGATACCTGAAACTGGACCCCGGAAGCCATTTCAGCCTTTCACTGCCTCAAAGAGGCCTTTCTAGCTGGATCTTGTCTTTACCATCCAGACCCAAACCGCCCCTTCCAGATCGAGGTAGACGCCTCCGCTATCGGGGCTGGGGTGATCTTGAGCCAACGTTCTACTTCCGGATCCCTAGTCCTGTGTTCATTCTACTCTCACAAATTCTCTTCAGCGGAACAAAACTACAGCATTGGAGATTGTGAAATACTTGCCATTAAATTGGCTCTGGAAAAATGGTGCCCGTGGCTAGAGGGCGCTCACCAGTGCCTGGTTCCTCATCCCTGGCGGTGGTAGGCCGCCGGTTCCGTCCTCGGGCCACCCCCGCTACCCCTGGCTCAGCTGCAGATCCCTATTCTTCGCAACGCCGGATGATGATGTAAGCGGAGCTCCGGTACTTAAGGCTGGGCTCTGCTCCTAAGGATTGACTTTGCCACAGGTCTCCACACTGGTCATGTACTTGTTGCCTCCAGATGATTCTCCTTCATTCCTGGTTCCTGAACCTCGCTGATTCCTGTTCAGGTTCTCCTTGTTCCTGCATTCCTGATTCCAAACCTACCCTTGGATTGCCTTCTCGGACACGACCTCTGCATTGCCTGACCACGCCGTTGACTCTCTCCAAGCCCGGACGTCTGCATTGCCTGACTACGCTATTGACTCTCTCCAAGCCCAGACCTCAGCCTTGCCATGCCACTGCTTCTTGATTGCCATCAGCCGACTTCAGCTTGACTCACGACGCTTCTTCAGTCTACATCCTGGACTTGGCCTATTCAGGCTTCGGCCTGTTCTTGCTCGGGCGCCCCCTGTCTGACTTTGGTTCTGTTGCATCCATCAGTCTCAGACGGCTTCGACCTCTGTGCCTCACCTTTCTTCCTTCTTTCTCCTCAAGGCCTGGGAAGATGGCTGCTGCTGCATCTTCATGCCACTCTCTCCGGCGTCCCCGATTGGCAACGGCGGCGGTGTTTGCCATGATGTCCTGAGGGCCTCCTAGGGTGTGCGCACACATGCCACCCACGTCTATATTCACGTCATGGCGGGAACCTCGGGGGCGTCCCCTCCGAGTACGTCATCCCAGCCGGATATTTAGCCTGCCCTGCTTTTGCTAACAAACCGAGTTAGCAAGGCTTGGATTGCCTCCGCTCTAAGATGCTCTGCCACTGGAAGTCCTCTCTTCCCTTCGGGGTAATCTCTCTAACCTGGGTACCCGCTCCTCGGGGGCCCCCCTTCTTTATTTCAGGTACCTATCCTGGGACACCGGGTACTCGCTCCTCGAGGGCCTGCTCTCCCTAATCTGGTGCCTGCTATTGAACAACTTCTGCCTGACTGGATCTCTATCACAGTTTCAGCTTCAGTGAGTACTAATCCTCTCAGTCTGTCTTCAGCTTCAGCGCTCTGCTCTATATCCGGGACCTTTTCCTGCTACGCTGCACTGCCTACCATCTACTTGAGTGTGAGATTGGTTTTCTCTGCTGAGGATCACTGGACTGCTTCACCAGGTTACCTCCACTGCTGCCCGCTCCCCGGGCAGTGCCATCAGCTGTATAATAAATTCAACTTCTCTGTGTTGTTGTATCTCGAGTATAGCCTAGTACTGTGGTTCCTCTCGGGGCTCCTCCCCGTGGGAGTGGCCATCACCGCAGTACCCAGGAATCCATTCCAATACCTCAAACCATAACAGATTGCTAACTCCATGGATTCGGCTCAGCTCACCGCTTTGCAGGCCATTCACGGCCTGGCCCAGCGAATCTACGAACAACAGAATTCGTTGGACAATTTGACTGTTGCCTTTAACCAGTTACACGCACAGATGAATACACCAATTACCTCAGGTAAAGAAGTTACACCATCAGAAGTGACAGTCAAGTCTACAGTACCTCTATCTGCTCCAAAACGCTTCGTGGGTGAAGTTTGGAAATGTAGAGGATTTATTAATCAATGTTGCATGCACTTTTCTCTGAACCTAATCATTTCCCTGTAGCGTATGCCAAGACCACCTATATCCTTTCGTATCTGGACGGAAGAGCACTGGCTTGGGCCTCACCGCTGTAGGAGCGTAATGACCCTATCCTGAATGATCTTGCTGGGTTTCTTCAACTGTTTAAGTCAGTATTTGATGACCCTGCCCAGTACTCGACAGCAGGATCAGCTTTGGTTCATCTAAAGCAAGGTAATACCCCTTTACCAGACTTCACCATTGAATTCAAGATGTTGGCTTCTGAATTACATTGGGACCCTAGGTGCTTGAAAACCCTATTTTTTGAAGGCCTCCCAGTTGAAAGATGAGCTGGTGGCTTGTGAGATGCTCGAGACCTTACTGAACTTATGAAGTTGGCAGCAAAGATTGATCGCCGAATTCATGACAAAGTTCAAGAGGTCAAGAGTCCCAGAAAACCACTCCAGGGAGAGACTCGTGTCAAGTCTGTACCCAGGTCTACACCCCTAGGTCCTGCTGCTGGCGAAGAAGAACCAATGCAATGAGGCCGCAGTCATTTGACTTCAAAAGAGAGACGATTCCGAAGGAGGTCTGGACCTTGCATGTATTGTGGACAAGCTGGTCATGCTGTACAAACATGCCCTATATGTCTGGGAAACTGACAGACCTAAGTCCTGTGGGAGGGCTCTTCTTAGGTCTAACTGCACCCTCTCTTCCACTCTCTCTTCCAGTATCTTTAATCTGCGGGCCTTTGGAATTTCAGACCCTTGCCTTAGTAGACTCTGGGGCAGGGGGGAACTTCATTTTGAAATGTCTAGTGGAACACTTGCGGATCCCTACCACTACTATGACATCTCCATTACTGTTGTCCTCTATTCATGGAGAGCCCTTACCGAGTGAAGTAACTCTGCTTACAGAATCAGTGAGCTTACGTACCGGTGCTCTTCATACAGAGACTATTTCCTTCTTTGTGCTATGAAGGCCATGCACCCTTTGGTACTTGGGTTATCGTGGCTGCAGAAACACATGCCACAATTCAACTGGACCACTTTGGAGCTTTCACGTTGGGGTCCAGATTGTCATAGCAAATGCTTAATGGAAGTCTCTCCAATACCCTGCATGCCAAATACCCCGCTGTTGCCTGGGTTGCCGCCTCAATATGCATCTTACCAAGATGTATTTTCAAAAGAAGCTGCTGATGTGTTACCTCCACACAGATCCTACAACTACGCAATTAATTTGAAGCCAAGTACGGAGCCACCCAAAGGAAGGGTCTACCCCCTCTCCATGGTGGAGAATAAGGCGATGTCAAAATACATCCAGGAGAATCTCCAGAAAGGCTTCATAAGACCTTCTAAGTGTCTTGATGGCGCAGGATTCTTTTTCGTGGGGAAAAAGGATGGAACATTACATCCATGTATTGATTACAGAGGTCTGAATGAGATCATCATAAAGGACCGCTACCCTCTACCACTCATCTCAGAGCTATTTGACAGGTTACAGGGAGCCAAGATATTCTCCAAGCTTGACCTCAAAGGAGCATATAATTTAGTTCGCATCCGCACTGGCGATGAATGAAAGACGGCTTTTAATACCCGGGATGGACACTTTGAATACCTGGTGATGCCCTTCAGCTTGTGCAACGCCCCGGATGTCTTCCAGAACTTGATCAATGACATTCTGCATGATCTACTCTACAAATGTGTTGTTGACTACTTAGACGACATCTTGATATTTTTTCAGGATCTGCAATCCCACCAAGAAGATGTCAAGAGTTCCGCAGAAACTTTGCGAGAACCGCTTGTATGCCAAGTTGTCTAAATGTGAATTTCATAAAGAATCTGTACCCTTCTTAGGTTACATTGTCTCAAACAATGGTTTCCAAATGGACTCTCAGAAGCTTGAGAGTATTCAAAAATGGCCACAACCCCCAGGCCTAAAAGCTCTAAGACGATTTTTGGGATTTATCAATTATTACCTGACCTTTATCAAAAATTACTCTTCATTGACTGTTCCATTAACAGCTATGACTAAGAAAGGAGCCAACACTGCTAATTGGTCTATGGAAGCTGTGACTGCATTCCAGAAGTTAAAAGACACCTTCCAAAGCAAACCATGTCTCCGCTATCTGGACCCTACTCGACCTTCATCGTGGAAGTTGATGCCTCTGATGTAGGTGTAGGGGCCGTGCTAAGCCAGACCGGTGATTCTAAGATCTTACACCCCTGTTCATTCTTTTCCCAATGCTTCTCGCCAGCGGAGAAGAACTATGGTATTGGGGATAAAGAACTGTTGGCAATAAAAATGGCATTCGAAGAATGGCGCCCTTGGCTTGAAGGTGCCCAACATCAGATTACTGTTTACACTGATCACAAAAATCTGGATTATCTCCGTCACACTCAGCGCCTCAACCATAGACAGGCGAGGTGGTCCCTATTCTTCAACAGATTTGACTTTGTGCTGAAATACTGCCCTGGAGACAAAAATGTCAGAGCAGATGCATTATCTCGCTCTTTTCTCTCAGAAGACGTACCTGATGAACCTCAGCATATTATTGACCCGAAGAGAGTGATTCTCACAGCTACACATCCGGTACTCCTGGGCAAGACCATTGTACCCTGCAATCTAAGAAAGAAATTGCTAAGATGAGCTCATGACTCGAAACTGGCCGGACACCCTGGTTAACGTGAACACTGGCCAAGCTACAAAAGTACTATTGGTGGCCCACTATGAAAGAGATACTCTAGCTTATGTGGCCTCCTGTGCCAATTGTGCCAAACAGAAACCTCTGCCTGGATGTCCTTGGGGCCTGCTTCAACCCTTGCCAGCCCCGGATGAGCCCTGGACTCACATTGCAACAGATTTTGTGGTGGACCTGCCACTTTCCGGAGGTAACAACACCATTTGGGTTACAGTGGACTGATTCTCGAAGATGGCTCACTTCGTGGCTCTCCCTGGCTTGCCATCAGCCATGGAACTTGCTAAGTTATGCATCACTCACATCTTTTTCCTACATGGCATGCCCGCGCACTATCGATAGCCGGGCCGACCCTCTGGAATACAATGCCAGTTGAATTACGGCAAGAGGAATACCTCAAATCTTTCAAGCGGAAGCTTAAGACATGGCTCTTTGCTAAAGCATACACCTAATCTTTCACTCTTCCTATCCATTTTTTCCACTTTCCACTCTCCCCTCCACTCTCCCCCTTCACCACCCCTCCACTCCCCCTTCACTGCCCCTCTCTCCTCTCCCTCTCTCCCCTCTCCTACCTCTTTCCCCCCGCTCCTCCCTCCTCCTCCGGTCTCCTCTCTCCTCTTCCCCTTTTTCTCTTACTAGCCTGCCTAAAACTCTCACATCATAGTTTTTTTTTTTCCATTGTACATATGTATATAATTGCAAACGTTGTTTATTATTTAACGCAAACTTTCCCATGATATCTCCCACCCTCTGTTAATACCCTGTTTACATGTTTTAATCGTTCAATGTAAAGCGCCATGCCTGGCGCCTGTTTATGTTACAATGTGAACCGATATGATATCCTGGATGAATGTCGGTATATAAAAATTTTAAATAAATAAATAAACACATTGTTTCTGACAGAGAAGCTCAATTTACAGCAAAGTTCTGGAAAGCCTTGTGTAAGAAATTTGACCTCACACTTGACTTCACCTCTGCATATCATCCTCAGTCGAATGGCCAAACAGAGAGAATGAATAGAACTCTCAAACAGTTCTTCCGCCCTATGTCAGTTCACGACAGAATGATTGGACTGAACTGTTGCCCTGGGCTGAATTCGCCATCAATTCTCATCCAGCGTCATCTAGTGGATCTACACATTTGAAGTGGTTTATGGACGACAACCTTTACCACCTTTACCACTTCCACTTTCTGTGTCGTCCCTGGCAGCTCAATCTACTGCCATAAACATCCAGCAGCTCTGGAGAAAGACTAAAATATGCTTCAAAAAGCAGGACAAAGAGCAAAGAAAGGCTATGACGCTCACCCTAGCAAGGCTCCTGAATTCCAGCCTGGAGATAAAGTTTGGCTGTCCACCAAACATCTGAGACGTAAGCTTCCATCTGCTCGATTTGCTCCACGCTTCGTTAGACCCTTTCCTATTCTCTGACAATTGGGCTCTCTTACCTATAGTTTGAAACACCCTCCAGCCATGCGGATCCACAATGCATTCCATGTGTCGCTGCTGAAACCGCTTGTTCTTAGCGAGTTTTTCACCAAGACACCCAAACCATCTCCAGTTGATGCAGAAGAAGATATTGAATACAAGGTTTATGCCATCCTTGATGTTAGAAAGAGAGGCAGAGCTTGGGAATACCTCCTGTCATGGGAGGTATACGGACCAGAAGAAAACTCTTGGGAGCCTTTGGCTAATATCATGGACAAAGAGATGTTCCGGCAATTCCATTGATCGCATCCTCAAAATCCTAGACCAGGTAGGGGGTCTGGAGGGGGCCCTTTGAAGGGGGGTAATGTTGTGTCCGTCGGTCTCAGATGGCTTCGACCTCTGTGCCTCACCTTTCTTCCTTCTCTCTCCTCAAGCCTTGGGAAGATGGCTGCTGCCGCGTCTTCATGCTGCTCTCTCCAGCATCCCCGGATCGGCAACAGCAACGGTGTTCGCCATGATGTTCCTGAGGGCCTCTAGGGTGCACGCACACACGCCACCCACGTCTATTTTCACGTCATGGCGGGAACCTCGGGGGCGTCCCCTCCGAGTGACATCATCCCAGCTGGATATTTAGCCTGCCCTGCTTCTGCTAACAAACCGAGTTAGCAAGGATTGGATTGCCTCCACTCTAAGCTGCTCTGCCGCTTCCAGCTGCTGCTAGAAGTCCTCTCTGCCTTTCGGGGTAATCTCTCTAAACTGGATACCTGCTCCTCGGGGGCCCTTCTTCTTTATTTCAGGTACCTATCCTGGGACACCGGGTACTCGCTCCTCGAGGGCCTGCTCTCCCTGATCTGGTGCCTGCCACTGAACAACTTCTGCCTGACTGGATCTCTATCACAGCTTCAGCTTCAGTGAGTACTAATCCTCTCAGTCTATCTTCAGCTTCAGCGCTCTGCTCTACATCCGGGACCTGTTCCTGCTATGCCGCGCTGCCTACCATCTACTTGAGACTGGTCTCCTCTGCTGAGGATCACTGGACTGCTTCATAGAAACATAGAAATGACGGCAGAAGAAGACCAAACGGCCCATCCAGTCTGCCCAGCAAGCTACGCACTTTATCCATTTTTTTCCCTTTTTCTCTCTCCCACCTGTTACTATTGGCTTCCAGTACCCTCCAGCCCTAATTCCCCTCCACCCAATTTAGAGAGCAGCTTTGAATCTGCATCCAAGTGACATCCAGCTCAATTGGGGGTAGCAACTGCTGTAACAAGCAGGCCACCCCCTTGCCCCATACTCTTACCCACCCCTGTTTTTATTTTTGTTTTATTTTATTTTTATTTTTATTTGGAAATAGCAGCCCTCCATCCTTCCGCTCCGTGAAGGTGGAACACCAACTACTGGCCACTGGCATCCCGCTCCGTGAATGCCTCTGTGGCTACTGCCGCTCCGTGCAGTAGCCACCGGGTTACCTCCACTGCTGCCTGCTCCCCGGGCAGTGCCATCAGCTGTATAATAAATTCTACTTCTCTGTGTTTTGTGTCTCGAGTCTAGCCTAGTACTGCGGTTCCTCACGGGGCTCCTCCCCATGGGAGTGGCCATCACCGCAGTACCCAAGAATCCACGCCAACACCTCAAATCCATAACAGGTTCTATTGGCGCCCAGGTCTCCGGGACTCCGCCTCGTCCAGTACAGACTTCTTCATTCCACTGTTACTGCCTCTGGGCTGACCTCTCGATCCTTCCATTGACAACGACATACGGAGGTCCACCTAAGCCCAGCCGGCCCCGGTACCCAAAGGCTCAACCCACGTGGAACGAGGGCTGGTATTGGTGAAGTGCCAGTCGGCCTCCGTCCTTCAGCCCTCTCCGCCTGCCGACAGTGGAGACCCGTAGAATCTCTCCTACGAGTAGCATCAATCCCACCTCGGCCCAAGGGTCCACCTCCGGCACAACACCCTGAGGCCTAATATGAAACTCTTGAGGATGTTTGAACTCACTAAAACAAAAATTAACAGTGAAAGTAGTATATACTCCCTAACTTAGAAACACCCATAAACTGGATGCTACATCATGACCCTTGGCCACTTGCTGTGTGTAGACTACACCCCAATGCTAACTACATTGGTAGGCACCATGTAGTAAAGCCTAGTATACTGAAGCTTCTGTATCTCAAGGAACCAATTCAAGGCCTTTCCACCACCTGTAGAACATGGGTGTCCTGATGCTAGGTGCACTTTCCTCTGCCTACACCTATCCCAGAAATGAAATGCACTCTAATTGCTTGTATGATCAGGCACATGACACCTAGGACCATATGAGAAGGCAAAATGACACATAATTTTTCTTCTCGTCACAGATGAAAGACGTTCATCATTGTCAGAACAGGAAGAAGGACAAGACAGTGATGAGGGCCTAGCCTCTTCTATATCTGATGCAGCTGTGGTCACTGCTGAGGAGCAGTAGGTACCACCACTATCCTCTCCATCACCACCAGCGGGATACCCAGTTGTAGCAGACTAGACACTCCTCCTCCTATGGGAGGCTCCAGGCCAGTACCAGATGTCATTCCTCTTCCCTTCCCAGTAGGGCCTCCTCCATATTCTTCCCTGGGACTTTGGGATGCAGGTCCTCAAGCTAGCAAGCCATTGTTGGTCAAGGGAGGCAAATAGCCTCTCAACACTGCCCATCATCCTCATAAGAACATAAGAAAAATGCCATACTGGGTCAGACCAAGGGTCCATCAAGCCCAGCATCCTGTTTCCAACAGTGGCCAATCCAGGCCATAAGAACCTGGCAAGTACCCAAAAACTAAGTCTATTCCATGTAACCATTGCTAATGTCAGTGGCTATTCTCTAAGTGAACTTAATAGCAGGTAATGGATTTCTCCTCCAAGAACTTATCCAATCCTTTTTTAAACACAGCTATACTAACTGCACTGACCACATTTTCTGGTAACAAATTCCAGAGTTTAATTGTGCATTGAGTAAAAAAGAACTTTCTCTGATTAGTTTTAAATGTGCCCCATGCTAACTTCATGGAGTGCCCCCTAGTTTTTCTACTATCCGAAAGTTGATCATCTGCCATTAGCTGTTAATCCTGCCTCAGTAACCATAGCACCCATTCCAGGCCAGGAGCCAGTCTTTCAGACAGCTTTTAGACAGGAGATGCAGATGACAATGGAGGAGCTGTGATGGGTCAGAGCTGACCTCAGGAGGCTGGTTGCAGTAATGGAGCAACCAAGGCTCAAGAAAGCTACTTGGTTGCTGTTGAGCTGATGGGCATGAGACCATCATAACTATCTCCAGCCAGCTAGGTCTTCAAGAACTGGCCTCCCAACATCTGTGGGCCACATTTTTGTTATGTATATAGTTTATGGTAAATCTGTTTTTATTGTTTGAAAAAGCAGTAAACAACTGACAAAGAATGGCATGTAATACATACATACTACACTCTTCTACATATCATATGACCGTAAGCTTCTAAGAGCATACCTTTCTCCCCCAGAGCCCCTGCAACCCCCCTCCCCCTTTCTCTCCCTCCCCCCACCCCCCAGTGCACTGAAGAGGGCCAAATAAGACCAGTCAATAAATCAAAAAGCTATAAACAGTCATATCTTATCACCGGTAAGACTGCGTATTAGACATCTATACGATTGAGAAAGAGACTTTTTGAATCTTGTGGTAAGGTTTGGATAAATGGCAGCCAGATTGCATTGATAGCTCTCCTGGTCTGGATCGTTAGGTGATTACAGGCTAGGGTTTCCATCGTCAGCAGTTGCAATACGGACGAATGCCAGTGCACCATAGATGGCCCCTCCGGCTTTCTCCATGCCGAGAGGATTGTTTTGCAAGCTAATAAATAAACTTTTGTAATCCACAGGGCTTGACCCTTTTTCCCCGTAAAAGATCTGGGGAAGATGCCGAAGAGTGCCACCAGCGGGGAATATGTGATTTTGAGGCCCGCAGTGATGTTGGCAGAATGGTAAACCTTCTTCCAGAAAGATTGTATTGCTGGGCAACCCCAAAGAGAGTGACCCAGATGTGCTCCCCCCGATCCGCATCTGATACACGCATCCGAGGTAGCGATTCCCGCTCGATGTGCTTGATGCTGAGAAATGTACATTCTGTGAATGATTTTATAGCGGGTTTCTCGGAGTACCATATTACTCGTTATCCGGAGCGCCATGGTGAAGGCAGTTTTCAATGCTGTGACAGGGAGTGGGTGTGCCAGCTCCAATTGCCACTTGAGCTGCACCACCTCCAACGACCATTGTTTATAAGTGGCCCCCAGCTGTTTGTAGAAATATGAGATAGAGTGTTTCTGAGGTTTATCAAGATCGAACCAGGTTCGCAAAAGCTGCCACTTGGGGTCCGTGAGGATGGAGGAACCCAGCGATCGTAGATAATGTCGAGCTTGTATATACTGGAAATGGTCTGTGGGCTTGAGATCATAGAAGGAGCAGAGCCCCGGGAAATCGAGCAGAGTCCCATCCACATGTAACAAGTGTCCCAGACAGGTCAGGATGGAGCATTCCCACCTGCGGAATATGGAAGAGTCTGAACCCACAGGGAATGCAGGATTACCGCAAAACGGGAGGTACGGAGAGACACTGACCGGCAAGGAGGCCTTTTGCATGAGCCATTTCCACGTCTGCCACAGCGGCTGCAGGAGTAGTCCCGAACTGATGGTGTTCAAAATGGAGGCATATGGCACATGGAGAGCATAGCGTGGCGATATAGGAGAGAGTAATTGGGATTCGAAGGGAGTATCAGAGAAGAATGTCGTGCCCAAAACCCAATCTCCGATATGCCTCAAGTTGATCACATGGTTGTAGAGCTTCAGATCCGGAAGACCAAAGCCACCAACAGATGGTGGCTGCATCATCATTTGCAGGGCCAGCCGCGGTCGTTTTCTGCGCCATAGGAATTTTGTCACTGTTCTTTGGAATTTGGCAGTAGTGGCTCGGGTAAGGAGCAGTGGAAGAATGCTGAGAACATAGAGCCAGCGAGGAAGAACAGTCATTTTCAACAAGTGTATCCATCCCATGAGCGAGAGGGGAAGGTGCATCCATGAGGCCAGTGATCGTTCCGTTTTTTGCTGCAAAGGAAACACATTAATTTCATACCGATGGACCAGGCACTTAGGTATCCAGACCCCTAAATACTTAATGCGATCTCCTACCCATTTTAAGGGAAAGTCCCCACTCCATGGAATAGTATCAGCCGTCCCTATCAGCATCGCCTCGGACTTGTCGAGATTTAATTTAATAATTATCAAAAAGGGAACCAAAGGTTCACTCACTGTGAAACCCTGTATTTCTTGCCACTTCACTGTTTTACCATATCGTTATCACTTATGAAATGTTTGTTTGTTGTTTTATAACCTACACGCCAAATGGAAATCACCTTATCCGGTGCTAGAAGAAAAAACATTTTTGTGTTAAAAAATTTTTTATGAGGGGTTGGAAAGGTTTCATATAACCGTGTAGGCAACCCTGCCTTTTTCAAGCATATTATAATCATGAACCCACCAACCGCCTCCTTTTTTTTTTTTTATATATGAGTGTGTGCTATTAAAATCTTTGATTAACTGATCTCTTCAAAAACTTAACTGAATATGTTCAAGAAAGGACATAAGAACATAAGAAGTTGCCATGCTGGGTCAGACCAAGGGTCCATCAAGCCCAGCATCCTGTTTCCAACAGAGGCCAATCCAGGCCATAAGAACTTGGCAAGTACCCAAACACTAAGAAGATCCCATGCTACTGATGCAATTAATAGCAGTGGCTATTTCCTATTGCTTAATAGTATTTTATGGACTTCTCCCTGCAGGAACTTATCCAAACCTTTATTAAACTCAGCTACAGTAACTGCCCTAAGCACATCCTTCAGCAATGAATTCCAGAGCTTAATTGATGCCCTCCAATCATCTACCTTTCGCTGTTGGAAAAGCCGACCATTCACTTCTATTCTGTTTCCTGTCTTGTAACTAGTTACCTATCCACAGTAAAACCACAGAAAGTGTCCTATCCCATGACAATTTCCTCAAGAGCCTTTCACAAGGGGCTTTATAAAATGCACTATATCAGCTGACACTCTTAACCACATGCTTATTCACAGCTTCAAACAATCCTAAGTAATTGGTAATAACATAAGAAATTGCCATGCTGGGTCAGACCAAGGGTCCATCAAGCCCAGCATCCTGTTTCCAACAGAGGCCAATCCAGGCCATAAGAACCTGGCAATTACCCAAACACTAAGAAGATCCCATGCTACTGATACAATTAATAGCAGTGGCTATTCTCTAAGTGAACTTAATAGCAGGTAATGGACTTCTCCTCCAAGAACTTATCCAATCCTTTTTTAAACACAGCTACACTAACTGCACTAATCACATCCTCTGGCAACAAATTCCAGAGTTTAATTGTGCGTTGAGTGAAAAAGAACTTTCTCCGATTAGTTTTAAATGTGCCCCATGCTAACTTCATGGAGTGCCCCCTAGTCTTTCTACTATCCGAAAGAGTAAATAACCGATTCACATCTACCCGTTCTAGACCTCTCATGATTTTAAATATCTCTATCATATCCCCCCTCAGTCGTCTCTTCTCCAAGCTGAAAAGTCCTAACCTCTTTAGTCTTTCCTCATAGGGGAGCTGTTCCATTCCCCTTATCATTTTGGTTGCCCTTCTCTGTACCTTCTCCATCGCAATTATATCTTTTTTGAGATGCGGCGACCAGAATTTCACGCAGTGGGGTAGATTTTAAAACTTGCGTGAGCGCGTCCATGCGCTACCCGGCACACGCACATGGGCACACAATTTTATACCTGCGCGCACAGGCGCGTGCAAGGGGCTGCACAGTTGTGCACCCCCTTGCACGCACCGATCCTGCACCGTGCCGCTCAACCTTTCCCCGTTCCCTCCGAAATCGGAGCGGCCTCAAAGGGAACTTCCCTACCCCCCCACCCCACCTTCCCTTCCTCTACCTCCCTTGCCCTTTCCCCCCTTCCTTTTTGTCGAATTTTCTTTTATTTCAAAACTTACTTCATCCCTGGGGCTGAAGTAAGTTGCGGGCGCCGGGTGACTGCTGGTGCGTGATCCCCGGCACAGCAGCAAATGGCCGCTGTGCCGGGAGCCTCTGGTCCCGCCCCGCCATTCCCCTGGACCGCTCTGCCCATTTTTGCAAGCCCCGGGACTTACACACGTCCCGGGGCTGTAGGTGTGAGAGAGGTAACGGTGGTGGGGCCGCTTGGCAATAGTGATCATAATATGATCAAATTTGATTTAATGACTGGAAAAGGAACAGTGTGCAAATCCAAGGCTCTCGTGCTAAACTTTCAAAAGGGAAACTTTGATAAAATGAGAAACATTGTTAGAAAAAAACTGAAAGGAGCAGCTACAAAAGTAAAAAATGTCCAAGAGGCGTGGTCATTGTTAAAAAATACCATTCTAGAAGCACAGTCCAGATGTATTCCACACATTAAGAAAGGTGGAAAGAAGGCAAAACGATTACCGGCATGGTTAAAAGGGGAGGTGAAAGAAGCTATTTTAGCCAAAAGATCTTCATTCAAAAATTGGAAGAAGGATCCATCAGAAGAAAATAGTCAACTCTTGCCTCACAAATCTGCTTCACTTTTTTGAAGGAGTTAATAAACATGTGGATAAAGGTGAACCGGTAGATATAGTATACTTGGATTTTCAGAAGGCGTTTGACAAAGTTCCTCATGAGAGGCTTCTAGGAAAAGTAAAAAGTCATGGGATAGGAGGCGATGTCCTATCGTGCATTACAAACTGGTTAAAAGACAGGAAACAGAGAGTAGGATTAAATGGACAATTTTCTCAGTGGAAGGGAGTGGACAGTGGAGTGCCTCAGGGATCTGTATTGGGACCCTTACTTTTCAATATATTTATAAATGATCTGGAAAGAAATACGACGAGTGAGATAATCAAATTTGCAGATGATACAAAATTGTTCAGAGTAGTTAAATCACAAACAGATTGTGATAAATTGCAGGAAGACCTTGTGAGACTGGAAAATTGGGCATCCAAATGGCAGATGAAATTTAATGTGGATAAGTGCAAGGTGATGCATATGGGGAAAAATAACCCATGCTATAATTACACAATGTTGGGTTCCATATTAGGAGCTACCACCCAGGAAAAAGATCTAGGATCATAGTGGATAACACATTGAAATCGTCGGCTCAGTGTGCTGCGGGAGTCAAAAAAGCAAACAGAATGTTAGGAATTATTAGAAAGGGAATGGTGAATAAAACGGAAAATGTCATAATGCCTCTGTATCGCTCCATGGTGAGACCGCACCTTGAATACTGTGTAAAATTCTGGTTGCCACATCTCAAAAAAGATATAATTGCGATGGAGAAGGTACAGAGAAGGGCTACCAAAATGTTAAAGGGGAATAGAACAGCTTCCCTATGAGGAAAGACTAAAGAGGTTAGGACTTTTCAGCTTGGAGAAGAGACGACTGAGGGGGGATAGGATAGAGGTGTTTAAAATCATGAGAGGTCTAGAACGGGTAGATGTGAATCGGTTATTTACTCTTTCGGATAGTAGAAAGACTAGGGGGCACTCCATGAAGTTAGCATGGGGCACATTTAAAACTAATCGGAGAAAGTTCTTTTTTACTCAACGCACAATTAAACTCTGGAATTTGTTGCCAGAGGATGTGGTTAGTGCAGTTAGTATAGCTGTGTTTAAAAAAGGATTGGATAAGTTCTTGGAGGAGAAGTCCATTACCTGCTATTAAGTTCACTTAGAGAATAGCCACTGCCATTAGCAATGGTTACATGGAATAGACTTAGTTTTTGGGTACTTGCCAGGTTCTTATGGCCTGGATTGGCCAATGTTGGAAACAGGATGCTGGGCTTGATGGACCCTTGGTCTGACCCAGTATGGCATGTTCTTATGTTCTTATCTTCATACCTATGCTGTGGTAGGAAATGTCTCGCTTTACAAAGTGATAGCTGGGAATTTGCATTGTTATCAGGCCACGTTGCTGTATACCATTGCCATAGTATCTGTATGAACACTAAAACTTTTTGAAGCTACTTTCTTGTCACCTCCATACCCACTATACTGGTCTCCACTGCAGAAGATGATCAATAGCTGAAATTTTAAACTCCTAGGAGTGCTTGTAGTGGTATCTGACTCTGTCTTTGGTGATTGCTCCCTCAGCTAGTAGCAACCTCTTCCTTTCTTCTATCTTCCAAACTTCCCAGAAGCCCTATCCTAGAAATCTTCTCCTCATCTTTCCTCAGTATCTTCCCAATGAAGATACTGTCCCTATGCTGGTATTCAGTTACGAGATCCCATCCAAAGGGGGAATAGTGCATACTGGCACTAAGCTGACATCAGACAGGATAGCTTTGTGATACTTCTTGTCATTCCAAGCCCACTCTCATCAGCTAACGGCACATACAGGATAGGGCCACAAATGACCCTCCCCACTTACATATAGGTATCTTACTGGTTAGAAATATGAAATGGCAAATAGTGCAAGTATTGAAGACTAGGCTAGCCAGCTGGCTCCATAAATTCAAGATAGGTTGATCTAGTCCAGGATTTACCATACAGTATACACTGAGTAGTATTTATTTTTTTTTATTTATGACTAAGATTTGTATGCTGCCTAAGCTCTAAGCGGCTCACATAATAAAACATGCATAACAAAATATAAAACAAATATTAAAATAAATTACAACCACCTAGCACAACTGGTTTGATATGGGTTGGAAATAAATGTTTTTAAATAAATAAGTAAACATAAATAAATAAATAGTCAAATAAATAAATTGAAATTACATAAAATCAATACAATAAAAGAACAAACATAAAATCAGTAAGGGGCGGATTTTAAGAGCCCTGCTCGCGAAAATCCGCCCGGATTTATGCGAGCAGGGCCTTGCACGCCAGTGCGCCTGTGTTCCATAGGCCTACCGGCGCGCGCAGAGCCCCGGGACTCGCGTAAGTCCCGGGGTTTTTCGAGGAGGGCGTGTCGGGGGCGTGTTGGGGGTGGGGCCGATCGGCGTGGCATTTTGGGGGCGGGACGTGGCGTTTCGGGGGTGGGCCCGGGGGCGTGGTTTCGGCCCGGGGCGGTCCGGGGGCGTGGCCGCACCCTCCGGAACCGCCCCCAGGTCGCGTTTCGGCGCGCTAGCAGCCCGCTGGCGCGCGGGGATTTACTTCTCCCTCCGGGAGGCGTAAATCCCCCGACAAAGGTAGGGGGGGTGGGTTAGATAGAGGAAGGGAGGGGAAGGTGAGGGGAGGGTGAAAGCGAGTTCCCTCCGAGGCTGCTCCGATTTCGGAGCGGCCTTGGAGGGAACGGCGGCAGGCTGCGCGGCTCGGCGCGCGCCGGCTACACGAAATTGGCAGCCTTGCGCACGCCGATTCAGGATTTTAGCAGATACGTGCGGCTACGCGCGTATCTGCTAAAATCCAGCGTACTTTTGTTTGTGCCTGATGCGCCAACAAAAGTACGCAAAGGCGCGCTTTTTTAAAATCTACCCCTAAATGAAACTATAAACAGATCAGAACATGTCAGAAACCAGACTCTTCCACAGCTAACAAATCAGGAACATCAATGAAAAGCATGTTGAATAAAAAGTTTTCATACAAAACATCATTCGTATAGCTTTCTTTCAAGGACAGCAATAGGTAGCTACATGTCTCTGAATGCTATTGGATAACTGAGGGACTGAATCAACCTGTCCAGAAAATCTTCATCCAGTTGCAAAACCTCATCAAGAGCCACATCAAATCCTGAGTCATCACACTGTCCTTGGCTGCTAGTGCTGTACCATTGTATCAAGGGTAGATTTTGGTACCATTGGCAATGCTTACTATTCAGTTAGTGGAGTAGCTGGATGTGCTAGAGTAGGCTCCATGGAGATGTTCTAATAGGCAGAAAAAAAATCCAGTGAGTGTGAAGAAAATAAGCCACATCGCATGTATATTTACAGTATGTACACTCTTCCTTTTAGCAGAGTACCAGACTGGTGATGATCACGTGGCCTCTGACAGGCAAGGCAGCATTCTCAGGTGATGCCTCCTAGCCTGTAAGAGGACACTGAGGAGGAGGCCACGTTGCTGTATACTATGTGTCTGGTAGGCCACTACCAGACACATAGTGAATTCACTAATACATTTAAAGGACGTTAGACACATTCCTACTCCCATAGCAACCTAAAACTTAACTAGGAACTGATCAAAATTGAGATGAAGGCAGCAGTCCAGCAGCAAGAGGGGGGCTTCCCAGTCTTTTGCATCGAGTGTCACATGTATGATTTTTTACCCTCCGGTGAGAAGTTGTACATGTGCATGCGATGCAAAGAGCTCCTGGCTCTCAGAGAACGAGTCCGATCTCTGGAGGCTAGAGTGGCAGACCTGGAGGAGCTGAGGCAGACAGAGAGGTATATAGATGAGACCTTCAGGGACATAGTAGTCAAGTCCCAACTTCAGACTGGCAGCCCTGGTGCTGCCTTGGAGGAAGAAGGTCTCATGATGGGAGAGCATCAACCTGGTGCAGCAGGAAAGGATCCTGTAGCAAGGACCTGCTCTCTAGGTGATGCATTGTCCTTTCGCACTGAGGATATCTCCCCAAGGCCTACTGCCCAGGAGGGAAGGGTTAGGTCGGCCGTCGTAGTTGGTGATTCGATTATTAGGAATGTAGATAGCTGGGTGGCTGGTGGGCGTGAGGATCGCCTGGTAACTTGCCTACCTTGTGTGAAGGTGGCGGACCTCACGCGTCACCTAGATAGGATTTTAGACAGTGCTGGGGAGGAGCCGGCTGTCGTGGTACATGTGGGCACCAACGACATAGGAAAATGTGAGAGGGAGGTTCTGGAAGCCAAATTTAGGCTCTTAGGAGAAAGCTGAGATCCAGAACCTCCAGGGTAGCTTTCTCTGAAATGCTCCCTGTTCCACGCGCAGGTCCCCAGAGGCAGGCAGAGCTCCGGAGTCTCAATGCGTGGATGAGACGATGGTGCAAGGAAGAGGGATTCAGTTTTGTTAGGAATTGGGGAACCTTTTGGGGAAGGAGGAGTCTCTTCCGAAGGGATGGACTCCACCTTAACCAGGGTGGAACGAGACTGCTGGCACTAACCTTTAAAAAGGAAATAGAGAAGCTTTTAAACTAGAACAAAGGGGAAAGCCGACAGTCGCTCAGCAGCACATGGTTCGGAGAGAGGTATCTTCAAAGGATACTAATGATGCATTAGAATTAGGGCATTAGGTTCCAATAATTAGAAAAATAGTCCAGTGCCTGTAACTAAAAACTCACCTGAGCTAAAAAATTCTAACTTATCCCTATTAATTAAAAAGCAGAATGAAAATACAAACAAAAAACAAACTTTGAAATGTTTGTATGGTAATGCCAGAAGTCTAAGAAGTAAGATGGGAGAATTAGAATGTATAGCAGTGAATGATGACATAGACTTAATTGGCATCTCAGAGACATGGTGGAAAGAGGATAACCAATGGGACAGTGCTATACCGGGGTACAAATTATATCACAATGACAGAGAGGAGCACCCGGGAGGAGGTGTGGCGCTTTATGTCCGGGATGGCATAGAGTCCAACAGGATAAACATCCTGCATGAGACTAAATACAAAATTGAATCTTTATGGGTAGAAATCTCTTGAGTGTCGGGAAGACTATAGTGATAGGGGTTTACTACCGTCCACCTGGTCAAGATGGTGAGATGGACAGTGAAATGCTAAGAGAAATTAGGGAAGCTAACCAAATTGGTAGTGCAGTAATAATGGGAGACTTCAATTACCCCTATATTGACTGGGTAAATGTATCATCGCGACACGCTAGAGAGATAACGTTCCTGGATGGAATAAATGATAGCTTTATGGAGCAATTGGCTCAGGAACTGACGAGAGAGGGAGCAATTTTAGATCTAATTCTCAGTGGAGCACAGGACTTGGTGAGAGAGGTAACGGTGGTGGGGCCGCTTGGCAATAGTGATCATAATATGATCAAATTTGAATTAATGACTGGAAGGGGGACAGTAAGCAAATCCACGGCTCGCATTCTAAACTTTCAAAAGGGAAACTTTGAGAAAATGAGAAAAATAGTTAGAAAAAAACTGAAAGGAGCAGCTACAAAAGTAAAAAGTGTGCAAGAGGCGTGGTCATTGTTAAAAAATACCATCCTAGAAGCACAATCCAGATATATTCCACACATTAAGAAAGGTGGAAAACAGGCAAAACGATTACCAGCATGGTTAAAAGGGGAGGTGAAAGAAGCTATTTTAGCCAAAAGATCTTCTTTCAAAAATTGGAAGAAGGATCCAATAGAGGAAAATAGGAAAATGCATAAATGTTGGCAAGTTAAATGTAAGACATTGATAAGACAAGCTAAGAGAGAATTTGAAAAGAAGCTGGCCATAGAGGCAAAAACTCACAGTAAAAAACTTTTTAAAATATATCCGAAGCAGAAAGCCTGTGAGGGAGTCAGTTGGACCATTAGATGATCGAGGGGTTAAAGGGGCACTTAGAGAAGATAAGGACATCGCGGAAAGATTAAATGATTTCTTTGCTTCGGTGTTTACTGAAGAGGATGTTGGGGAGGTACCCATAATGGAGAAGGTTTTCATGGGCAATGACTCAGATGGACTGAACCAAATCACAGTGAACCTAGAAGATGTGGTAGACCTGATTGATAAACTGAAGAGTAGTAAATCACCTGGACCGGATGGTATACACCCCAGAGTTCTGAAGGAACTAAAAAATGAAATTTCAGACCTATTAGTAAAAATTTGTAACCTGTCATTAAAATCATCCGTTTTACCTGAAGACTGGAGGATAGCAAATGTAACCCCAATATTTAAAAAGGGCTCCAGGGGCGATCCGGGAAACTACAGACCGGTTAGCCTGACTTCAGTGCTAGGAAAAATAGTGGAAAGTGTTCTAAACATCAAAATCACAGAACATATAGAAAGACATGGTTTAATGGAACAAAGTCAGCATGGCTTTACCCAGGGCAAGTCTTGCCTCACAAATCTGCTTCACTTTTTTGAAGGAGTTAATAAACATGTGGAGAAAGGTGAACCGGTAGATATAGTATACTTGAATTTTCAGAAGGCGTTTGACAAAGTTCCTCATGAGAGGCTTCTAGGAAAAGTAAAAAGTCATGGGATAGGAGGGGATGTCCTTTCGTGGATTACAGTCTGGGTAAAAGACATGAAACAGAGAGTAGGATTAAATGGACAATTTTCTCAGTGGTAGGGAGTGAGCAGTGGAGTACCTCAGTGATCTGTATTGGGACCCTTACTTTTCAATATATTTATAAATGATCTGGAAAGAAATACGACGAGTGAGGTAATCATATTTGCAGATGATACAAAATTGTTCAGAGTAGTTAAATCACAAGCAGATTGTGATAAATTGCAGGAAGACCTTGTGAGACTGGAAAATTGGGCATCGAAATGGCAGATGAAATTTAATGTGGATAAGTGCAAGGTGATGCATAAATAACCCATGCTATAATTACACAATGTTAAGTTCCATATTAGTTGCTACTACCCAAGAAAGAGATCTAGGTGTCATAGTGGATAACACATTGAAATCGTCGGCTCAGTGTGCTGCGGCAGTCAAAAAAGCAAACAGAATGTTGGGAATTATTAGAAAGGGAATGGTGAATAAAACGGAAAATGTCATAATGCCTCTGTATCGTTCCATGGTGAGACCGCACCTTGAATACTGTGTACAATTCTGGTCGCCGCATCTCAAAAAAGATATAATTGTGATGGAGAAGGTACAGAGAAGGGCTACCAAAATGATAAAGGGGAATGGAACAGCTCCCCTAGGAGGAAAGACTAAAGAGGTTAGGACTTTTCAGCTTGGAGAAGAGACGGCTGAGGGGGGATATGATAGACTTTTTACTTTTCCTAGAAGCCTCTCATGAGGGACTTTGTCAAATGCCTTCTGAAAATCCAAGTATACTATATCTACCGGTTCACCTTTATCCACATGTTTATTAACTCCTTCAAAAAAGTGAAGCAGATTTGTGAGGCAAGACTTGCCCTGGGTAAAGCCATGCTGACTTTGTTCCATTAAACCATGTCTTTCTATATGTTCTGTGAGTTTGATGTTTAGAACACTTTCCACTATTTTTCCTGGCACTGAAGTCAGGCTAACCGATCTGTAGTGTCCCGGATCGCCCCTGGAGCCCTTTTTAAATATTGGGGTTACATTTGCTATCCTCCAGTCTTCAGGTACAATGGATGATTTTAATGATAGGTTACAAATTTTTACTAATAGGTCTGAAATTTCATTTTTTAGTTCCTTCAGAACTCTGGGGTGTATACCATCCGGTCCAGGTGATTTACTACTCTTCAGTTTGTCAATCAGGCCTACCACATCTTCTAGGTTCACCGTGATTTGATTCAGTCCATCTGAATCATTACCCATGAAAACCTTCTCCATTACGGGTACCTCCCCAACATCCTCTTCAGTAAACACCAAAGCAAAGAAATAATTTAATTTTTCCACGATGGCCTTATCTTCTCTAAGTGCCCCTTTAACCCCTCGATCATCTAACGGTCCAACTGACTCCCTCACAGGCTTTCTGCTTCGGATATATTTTAAAAAGTTTTTACTGTGAGTTTTTGCCTCTACGGCCAACTTCTTTTCAAATTCTCTCTTAGCCTGTCTTACCAATGTCTTACATTTAACTTGCCAACGTTTATGCTTTATCCTATTTTCTTCTGTTGGATCCTTCTTCCAATTTTTGAATGAAGATCTTTTGGCTAAAATAGCTTCTTTCACCTCCCCTTTTAACCATGACGGTAATCGTTTTACCTTCTTTCCACCTTTCTTAATGTGTAGAATACATATAGACTGTGCTTCTAGAATGGTATTTTTTAACAATGACCACGCCTCTTGGAAAATTTTTTACTTTTCTAGCTACTCCTTTCATTTTTTTTCTAACAATTTTTCTCATTTTATTAAAGTTTCCCTTTTGAAAGTTTAGCATGAGAGCCATGGTTTGTTCATATTATGATCACTATTGCCAAGCGGCCCCACCACCATTACCTCTCTCACCAAGTCCTGTGCTCCACTGAGAATTAGATCTAAAATTGCTCCCTCTCTCGTCGGTTCCTGAACCAATTGTTCCATAAAGCTATCATTTATTTCATCCAGGAACATTATCTCTCTAGCGTGTCCCGATGATACATTTACCCAGTCAATATTGGGGTAATTGAAGTCTCCCATTATTACCGCACTACCAATTTGGTTAGCTTCCTTAATTTCTCTTAGCATTTCACAAACAGTCTAACTTCAGTTAGTCAGCTAGAGTGACTCACTGCTCCCTTGATTAACAAATATTGGTACCTATTCAAAGCAAGTCACACTACCTCAACACTTTTCCAAGGTGAGTAACTGGACTGAAATTTTCAACCTTTTTACTTAGGTATACACTGCTCCTAGCTTATTTCTAGCTTCTGGCTACTTTTTTTTGGGGGGGGGGGGTGTTTGGGTTTTTTTAAAATACAAACACTCAGTTCTGCTTACTAGCTACCTTACAGACGTTTAAAAATAAACACACTACCTACTGCTTACTAGCTGCCTTATTGACTATTTAAAAATACAGTCTAACTTTTTTATTCACTGCCTTACTGACTATTAAAAGCACAAACACACTAAATAATATTCCCAAATAGTTAACTTTGCCCCAATACTTTTAAGAAAGACAATGTCCCAAGCAAAAACTTACTGATTCTTTTCAGCCACCAGCAAGGTGATCCTCTCCTCTCAGTGTTCCCACTGGAATGCTTGTTGCAGCGGTTACTACCCCAAACTAAATAAGTCTGATACTTCACTTCAATGCATATCCAGTATAGCTCTCTGCTTCAAAGGCAGGGGGGAAAGACTGATACTTCACACATATCCAGCATAGCTCTCTGCTTCAACGGCGGGGGGAAGAGGAAAAGAGGATTTATATTCAGGCAACAACCAACAAAGAATGAATTACATAGTCTGGGCAAACAAATAATTATGGGAGTAGCTTTCTTGTTACGGCAGTTACTACCCTGAATCAATTAAGCTGGATACTTCACTGGGAATACATATCCAGCGCAACACACTGCTTCAATAGCAGGGGGAATAAAGAAAAGAGGATTTATATTCAGACAACTAACAAGGACTGAATGGCACAGGCTGGGTAAACAAATAAGCATGGGAGTAACTTGCTTATTGCAGCAGTTGCTACCCCTGACCAATTGAACTGGATGCTTTGCTTGGATGCAGATCCAGCACTGCTCTCTACATCGATGGCGGGGGTCGAAGGAAACAGATACTTGTATGAGGAAGAAAAAAAAAGTGTGAATGCTTGCTGGGCAGACTGGATGGGCCGTTTGGTCTTCTTCTGCCGTCATTTCTATGTTTCTATGTAAAGTGTTATACATTGGGAAAACCTCACATAAACTCAAGACAATAATTTTTGAGCCCCACTCACTCATTCACTGGCTGGATAATTGCCATTCTTTGTCTGATTTCCATTATTTTTGCTTTAGAAGTTGTTCTCCCACTACCCTGTGGTGATGACTATTCTTGACACGCTGTGAGCAATACTGGATTTTTACATTAAATTACATTACATTACTCCGCTCGGGTAAACTTGTGCACAATCACAATAGACGCGTGCAAGTTTAACTACCAATCAGGCGGGGCGCTTTGTGAAAGGCCATTTTTGTGAGTAAAACACTGTTTTACCCATGGAAATGTTTCTGAAAATCCATTTTTAAACATTCAGCGGCCACTGAGCCCAAAAAGTCAACTGATTGTGACTGTGGGGAGCGGCTTTCTAGTCCAGGTTCACAGGCCCTTGCAAGGGAAGATCCTTGTGGGAAGGCTCTGGGGAAATCGGCCCCCAAGGAGCTCATTTCCAGAAGGAGGAGGATAAACCCCATTCTGTGCAAGAGGGGAGCAAGGTGCCCTTCAAAGGACACACAAAAGCCATTTCCCAGTAGATTCGTGCGCCCTACAGAGAGGCATTGAGGGGCTTGGCATAGGTGGGGAGAGAATATACTTTTGGCATTCAAGGTCTGAGTGTAAATACAACGTTTTGTGTGTACATCAGTGCCAGTTACACAGACATGGCTTAGAAAATTCTTGGTAATATCTGTAAGTGGAGAGCACTGACCGTCATTAGCTTATGCAGCTGCTCAAATCTGTAATCTGCAAATCTGAGGGTCCTGCAGAATAGTGAATTGCAT
The DNA here is from genome assembly GCF_901001135.1 of Rhinatrema bivittatum. Classification (NCBI taxonomy): domain Eukaryota; kingdom Metazoa; phylum Chordata; class Amphibia; order Gymnophiona; family Rhinatrematidae; genus Rhinatrema; species Rhinatrema bivittatum. Next base: position 822,205,525 of record NC_042616.1, read on the forward strand.
ATATCCTGCACATGTATCTATAGCGCTATGAAGCACTAAGATCACTGAGCTTACCAGAGAATCAGCCAGCACGGATGACATCATTCCTGGGAGGACGGAACTAACTTTGTCTATTCTACTGATAACAAGAGGCCTCTGGCCTACAGTAAGAGCACGCATAGGTACACATGCTAAAATATATATCGATTGGCTATTAAAGGTAATGGGTGTGGATTATGCAGATGTCTGGTATAGCAAACCCAGAACCCTTATAAGGCTAAGCACACACGTCAGAGCCCTGAGCAGATTCTGAATTGTACACCTTTGCTTTGTATCACCTTCTGCTACATAGAGGAACATCCGCCTTCCTCTATTATTAATAAATCTCTTTCCTCATAACTGTTTTGAAGCTGGTATTCATTACGTTATCAGATAGAGGTGAGCCTTCTTTTAACAGTCCGATGCAGTAAAACACGCACTGAAAATGGAGGCTAGTATTGAGCACCTACTGTCTTATTGTGCGCGCAGCCACATCCCCTGGGCACCTGACGCAATATTTAAATGAGAGGCAGCATTAAAAAAGGCTGTGCTAAAGGAGAATTGTGCGTGCACAGCGATCGGTACGGGTACGGGTAGTCAATTGCAACGGACACTCAATACGAGCCTCCAATTTTGTTCTGCTTCATTTTTTTGTTATAATTCACTTCAGCAACCTCAGCAAAAAATTAGGCGCCCCTTGTGGATGTCTGAATTGTGTGGCCTTAAGAAAAGTGGGTTCCTTTTAATCAAGTCAAAATATACATTTATTTTTCTGCACCGCAAGCAGTAAATTAGAGTTCTCACAAGTATACACTTGAACCCTTGACTGCAAGTTGACTTTACTTCACCTCCAAGGCTGGAGTTAAATTTGCCGATTTAGAAAGTGTGCATTGGCTGCCCAGGGCTTTACTGCATAGGGGGGTAATAACTAATGCCCTCATCTACATGCAATTTACATCTGATGGGTGCTATTGGGTAACATTTGTTTGGGCGCATGTTTTGGATGCACTAATCTCCTTATTGCAATGGGTTCTAGTCTAGCGCAACCCAAAACACGTGCCCAACCGTGCCTAAACCTGGGCGCTAGCTGAGCACATTTTATTGCATTGGCCCCTGAAATTGTAAAAGATAAGATACAAACTGCCAATGTAATTCCAAAGGGACAGAGGACATAAGCCCAAATGGTGACAATATGAGTTACTGCCAACAGTGAACATACTAAACAGAGACGCATATCAACAGATAGCTAATGCTTCCAAGCCAGCAGAGCGAGCTTAGTCCTCTGGCTATCCTCAGAGACGCATATCAACAGATAGCTAATGCTTCCAAGCCAGCAGAGCGAGCTTAGTCCTCTGGCTAACCTCCCCTTTGGCTCTGTACTCACAGAGCAAATGAGCCAGACCAGAATGGGCTAAAATAAAAATATTTCTCCCCTTGTCTTGCAGAAGTTGGTATCTTGAAGAAAAAAACAGATTTGCAAAAACATAAAATGAAACTACCAAGTCTGAGGAATGAAGACGCAGGATCCTTGAAGAGCTAACTCATGCAGGATCGTGATGACGGTTCATCACGATCCTGCATGAGTTAGCTCTTCAAGACAGTCAAAGTTTTTATCAACTTTTGTGGACAAAAAATTCAAAAGATCATCAAGAATATAAGAACTTCAGAAACGCCGTATGGGTGACACCAAAGATCGAGCAAGTCCAGCATCCTGCAGTTACAAATCCATGTCCTAAGTACCTGGCAGGACCCCAAAGATCAGCTCTGATTCTCCCTGCTCATAACCAGGAGTAAGCAGTGGCTTCCCCAAGTCTATCTTTGTAAAGCTGCCTCGAGTCCTATGTGGAAGGGCAGCATAAACAAACATAATAAATAAAATTCATACATGGCTAAAAATGGTTTATGGACTTCTCCTCCAGGAATTGTCCAAACCCTTTGTAAAACCAGTTACATTAGCAGCTTTCACCACATCCTCCAGCAACAAATTCCACAATTTAACTCTGCGCTGAATGAAATGAAAAATGCTATCTCTGATTTATTTTAAATCTGCTACCCATTAGCTTCATGGAGTGTTGCTACTCCCAGTACTACATGAAAGGGAAAAACACTAACTACCCATTACACTCCACTCAGTTATTTTATAGACCTCTGTCATATCTCCCCCTCAGCCGTCTCTTCTCCAAGCTGAACAGCCCTAACCTCTTTAGCCTTTCCTCATAGGGGAATCGCTCCATCCCCTTTATCATTTTGGTTGCCCTTCTCTGTACCTTTCCTAATTCTGCTATATCTTTCTTGAGATGTGGTGACCAGAACTGCACACAATACTCAAGATGAGATCACACCATTATGATATTCTCTGTTTTAGTTTCCTTTCCTTTTCTAATAATAAAAGAAAAAGCAAATGAGATATTAGATCAAGTCATATTTGCAAGTGATACACCTCTTTCCATAACTAATAATTAATAGCAACTAATTCACTCATGATTGTTGATGTTGTCACTTAGAACACCATTGAAGTCTTGACTGTTTGTTCAAACATTGTTGGCATCTTGTAGGGAAGGGCATATTGTTAGGTACTTGCTCATAGTTTTAATGATTTTTGTCTAATTAATTTAAGGCATTTTTATATTCTTATATCTTGTACTTTTATTATTACACTTTTATTTGTCATTCACCTTGATGTTCATAGAATGATGTTGGCAAGAGATGATGTTAGATGAATAAATAAATCATATGTGTTACCATCATGTTATTGTTTCTCATTCTGTCTTAGATAGTGAGTATGACAGAGTTCAAACAATGCTTATTCAGAGGACTCCTCAAGAAAAGTCACTGATGCCAATGGATGGATACGCAAAGAAATCCTATACTGAACATTAAAAGGGCAATTTTATTATGCCCCATGTGCAGCTGAAGTACTCGGGATTTCAGCCCTAATATTCCAAACGGAATTTCGTGCGACCTTACGCTTTGAAAGTTTGTGAGTGTATGCAGAGCCCTGCATGGTAAACACACACACTCACATGTGGTAGGGAGCAGGTAGAAATGTGCAGAGCAGGAGGCCAGTGAGTGGGAGAGACGGGTGAAGAGACATCCTGGCCTGAATGAAAAATGCCTTGTTGATTTCCTTCGGTTGGAACATCTATAGCTGAGAAAGAACTTGGTTACCTGAACTGCCCACGTCGAGCTGGTGACATAATCAGGGGGCAGGACCAGTTAGATTAATACCGGACCCCCCTGCAGCACATAACGACGCCAGTGAATGGGAAAGACGGGTGAGGAAACATCCCGGCCGGAATGAAAAATACCTTGTTGATTTCCTTTGGTTGGAGCGTCCATAGCTGAGAAAGAACTTGGTTACCTGAACTACCTACGTCGTGCCGGTGACATCATCAGGGGTGGGACCGGTTGGATTAATACTGGACCCCCCTGCGGCACGCAGTCGACGCCGGCATGCTGCTAAAGCCGCGCGCCAAAGCGGTGCGTGGCTTTGTCTGGACTTAAATCTTTTTTTTCTGACAGCAAGAATTTTAAGAAGGATAAATTGTGCGTAAAAACTATAATAATCCCTCTCTTGAGTTGTAAGTTGCTGGAAATAGAAGGAACTAATAGAGATTTAAACACAAAGGAGAGAAAGTGTCGAAAAAGTAGATATGCCTCATACAAAGCGGAAGGCATGCATAAGGGAGGTCATGTCGTCATCTTCCCTACCTGGTCCAACCCAATCCCAGATACCATCGTTCTTTGTGTCTCCAACAAATATTAATCCGGAGGACAGGGCCGCTGTAGATACGGATTTAGAGCGAGAATCTGTTTCTCTGGCCGAAGCCATCTCACTGAACCCCGGAGCTCCCAGTATTCCATCCCCACCATTAGTTTCACAAGATAAGAATGGAGATTTAATTAGGGATGTGAATCGTTTTAGGACGATTAAAATTATCGTCCGATAATTTTAATATCGTCTTAAACCGTTATGGAACACAATACAATAGAGATTCTAACGATTTATCGTTATAAATCGTTAGAATCGTGAGCCGGCACACTAAAACCCCCTAAAACCCACCCCCGACCCTTTAAATTAAATCCCCCACCCTCCCGAACCCCCCCCAAATGACTTAAATAACCTGCAGGTCCAGCGGCGGTCCGGAACGGCAGCGGTCTGGAACGGGCTCCTGCTCCTGAATCTTGTTGTCTTCAGCCGGCGCCATTTTCCAAAATGGCACCGAAAAATGGCGGCGGCCATAGACGAACACGATTGGACGGCAGGAGGTCCTTCTGGACCCCCGCTGGACTTTTGGCAAGTCTCGTGGGGGTCAGGAGGCCCCCCACAAGCTGGCCAAAAGTTCCTGGAGGTCCAGCGGGGGTCAGGGAGCGATTTCCCGCCGCGAATCGTTTTCGTACGGAAAATGGCGCCGGCAGGAGATCGACTGCAGGAGGTTGTTCAGCGAGGCGCCGGAACCCTCGCTGAACGACCTCCTGCAGTCGATCTCCTGCCGGCGCCATTTTCCGTACGAAAACGATTCGCGGCGGGAAATCGCTCCCTGACCCCCGCTGGACCTCCAGGAACTTTTGGCCAGCTTGTGGGGGGCCTCCTGACCCCCACGAGACTTGCCAAAAGTCCAGCGGGGGTCCGGAAGGACCTCCTGCCGTCCAATCGTGTTCGTGTATGGCCGCCGCCATTTTTCGGCGCCATTTTGGAAAATGGCGCCGGCTGAAGACAACAAGATTCAGGAGCAGGAGCCCGTTCCGGACCGCTGCCGTTCCGGACCGCCGCTGGACCTGCAGGTTATTTAAGTCATTTGGGGGGGGTTCGGGAGGGTGGGGGATTTAATTTAAAGGGTCGGGGGTGGGTTTTAGGGGGTTTTAATGTGCCGGTTTTGCGATTTTTCGATTTTTCACGATTTTTCACGATTTTTCACGATATTTTACCCCCCCAAACGGCAACAATACGATTCCCTCCCCCTCCCAGCCGAAATCGATCGTTAAGACGATCGAGGACACGATTCACATCCCTAGATTTAATATCTTCTGATATAAAAGCATTACCTAAAGGAGGACTGGGGATGGGAAACATTGATGCTGGGGGAAGTGAGGGGAATAAGTCTGAAATGAAAATAATTGTAATTTCTGCCACAACTGAGATAGCAATGGATATCCTCTGGTCTGCAATTAAGTCTCTTGAGACTGCTTTAATAAAGTTAACTAAAACGCACATAGAAGCTCAACAAAAAGTAACAGACGTGGAAAAAATAGTTACTACTCATAATGTTAAATTGGAAACACAGGAAGAACGACTGTGTAACGTTGAAACTATTCAAAAAAATGTGGTTAAGACTGAGATTTCGAATATGAAGAAATTAGAGTATATGCAGAATAATTTCAGATATTCCAGTATAAGAATATTAAATTTTCCATTCTTGAGAATGATTTCACCAAAAGAGATGTTCAAAGAATATCTATTACGCATATTGAAGATAACCAGAGCAAGGTATTCCTGCAAAAATGTATTATATCCCAAAAAGATCTACTACAAGAGATGTGCAGCTGGAGCAGTCCATTGATTTATCAGATGTCTTAGAAACAACAATTGAAACAGAGATAATCTCAAGAGAAACTGTATTTGTTTCCTGTATGTTTCCTTTAGAAAGAGATACAGTATCGCGCTTATTTCTGTGTAACAGATTGCAAAATTATCATGGCCAACAGATCTGGATGTATCCAGACTTGTCAAGGGTAACTCAATTAAGGAGACAAGAGTTTCTTAAGATTAAAAGCTGATACCCTGGCCACATTTTTTTTAAGATATCAATGTAAGTGTGAAATTTGGTATAAAGATCACAAATATGTTTTCTATGAGGTTTCAGCATTGCAGACATTCCTAGATTCACACCCCCAAAGAGCAGAAAATGTATGAGAGCGAAGAAAAGTATAGAATTTGTTGCATCTCTAATTACCTCAATTATAATGTGCGATAAACACCTTTACTCGTTTTAGATCGCTCAGCTTGATTATTCCAATGTCTTACAACTTTTCCTGAAGGGATTACTGTTATATTGATTGAAAGGCTAAATTTGAGTATTATTCTGAGGTAAATATTACTAAATGATTATATTCAGTATATGTATACATTTTGCTGTTATAATTAATGAAGAAATTAAAATAAAGATTTGAAAAAAAAAAAAAAAAGAAATGTGCAGAGCTACATTTCTGTGCAAAATCAACAGCGTGTGCTGAAATGATTACTCTGCCCTTGGGAACATATGGACATGTGCAAAATCGCTTCTCCATGCACCTTTACACTATGGCCCCTGGGATATTCTTAAAAAGCCATTTCACATGCATCAATGCTTTTGAAAATTACTTTTCTAGGGATGTAGCTAGCTAGCATTGATGTCCCAATATAGAATCCATATTGAGTTATCTGTGCAGCACACAATGAAATATCAAACAGCAGCTAACTTTAGCTGTCTAGATTGAAGGACATTTTCAGCAGAAAACTAGCTAGCCAAGTTCAACTGAAAATGCTCATAAAGATAAAAATCGGCCAAAATTAGCTGCTTATGGTGACTGCTGAGGCAGTCTGCATATCTATCTCAGTAGTATTAGCAAACTGCAAAACAATTGTGAGGTGCTCAGCAATCATCATGTTGGTAATCAGACTTTGCAGGCATTACAGAAAGAGAAGTGCTAATCTGGGAAGAGGTGGATAATATTCAGAGAACTGGTGAAAGGGGCAACGTTAGCCGGGCCATTTTACTCACACATTCAGAGCAATGCAGTGGTTTATGCATTCCCCTGAATATAGCCAGATAAACGTATCTGGGTAACTTTAGGACTGCTCTCCGGCACCAGCAGACTTATCCAGGCTTTGCTGAATATCGGTGTCACCAAGCTGAGTTACCCAGCAAGAAGCCGGTTTTTCTCCTATGGGAAAAGTGCTGAGTTAATGAGGCCCCAGAGCACCTGCAATTTACTGAGAAAAATGTTACCTGGCAGTCAGAGGGTTTGCAGGACACAAAGAGCTGTGTGCAGTGAGCTTCAATAGATGAGAAAGTATCCCCGATTATTCCCGCGAGCACTCAGAAACAGGTTCCTGACTACGATGGGAGCTGGGTTTGAGTTCAAGAAGCATTCGGTTTGCTGCCGCCGGTTTCAGCGACGGAGACGCAGCAAAAGCTTTCAAATGTTCCAGAAATCTAACTGAGCTCCCTCACCTCCAAGGCAGAGGTTTAGGAGCACATCCAAGTTTTGGTTCTCATGAAATTCATTTGGCACAAAGCTTAAGAACATAAGAATATAAGAAATTGCCATACTGGGACAGACCAAGGGTCCATCAAGCCCAGCATCCTGTTTCCAACAGAGGCCAAATCAGGCCACAAAAACCTGGCAAGTAGTAAGTACCCAAAAACTAAGTCTATTCCATGTAACCATTGCTAATGGCAGTGGCTATTCTCTAAGGGGCGGATTTTCAGGGCCCTGCTCACGTAAATCCGCCCAAAACCGGGCGGATTTACGTGAGCAGGGCCCTGCGCGCCGGGAAGCCTATTTTACATAGGCCTCCCGGCGCGCGCAGAGCCCCGGGACTCGCGTAAGTCCCGGGGTTCTCCGAGGGGGGCGTGTCGGGGGCGAGTCGGGGGGGGCGGGGCCCGGTCGTCGCGGCGTTTCGGGGGCGTGTCGGCAGCGTTTTGGGGGCGGGTACGGGGGCGTGGCTACGGCCCGGGGCGGTCCGGGGGCGTGGCCGCGCCCTCCGTACCCGCCCCCAGGTCGCGGCCCTGCGCGCAGGAGGCCCGCTGGCGCGCGGGGATTTACGCCTCCCTCCGGGAGGTAAGGGGGGGGTTTAGACAGGGCCGGGCGGGTGGGTTAGGTAGGGGAAGGGAGGGGAAGGTGAGGGGAGGGCAAAGGAAAGTTCCCTCCGAGGCCGCTCCGATTTCGGATTCCAGGATTTTAGCAGATACGCGCGGCTCCGCGCGTATCTACTAAAATCCAGCGTACTTTTGTTTGCGCCTGGAGCGCAAACAAAAGTAGGCTATTCGCGCGCCTTTTAAAATCCGCCCCTAAGTGAACTTAATAGCAGGTAATTGACTTCTCCTCCAAGAACTTATCCAATCCTTTTTTAAACACAGCTATACTAACTGCACTAACCACATCCTCTGGCAACAAATTCCAGAGCTTTATTGTGCGCTGAGTGAAAAAGAATTTTCTCCGATTAGTCTTAAATGTGCTACTTGCTAACTTCATGGAGTGCCCCCTAGTCCTTCTATTATTCAAAAGTGTAAATAACTGATTCAAATCTACTCGTTCAAGACCTCTCATGATCTTAAAGACCTCTATCATATCCCCCCTCAACCGTCTCTTCTCCAAGCTGAACAGCCCTAACCTCCTCAGCTTTTCCTCATAGGGGAGCTGTTCCATCCCCTTTATCATTTTGGTTGCCCTTCTCTGTACCTTCTCCATCACAATTATATCTTTTTTGAGATGCGGCGACCAGAATTGTACACAGTATTCAAGGTGCGGTCTCACCATGGAGCGATACAGAGGCATTATGACATTTTCCGTTTTATTCACCATTCCCTTTCTAATAATTCCCAACATTGTTTGCTTTTTTGACTGCTGCAGCACACTGAGTCGACGATTTCAATGTGTTATCCACTATGATGCCTAGATCTTTTTCCTGGGTGGTAGCTCCTAACATGGAACCCAACATCGTGTAACTACAGCAAGGGTTATTTTTCCCTATGTGCATCACCTTGCACTTGTCCACATTAAATTTCATCTGCCATTTGGATGCCCAATCTTCCAGTCTTGCAAGGTCCTCCTGTAATGTATCACAGTCTGCTTGTGATTTAACTACTCTGAATAATTTTGTATCATCCGCAAATTTGATAACCTCACTCGTCGTATTCCTTTCCAGATCATTTATATATATATTGAAAAGCTTCTTATGGAAGTAGCTAGGAATCAACGCCTCGGGTGGTACTGCTCAGCTCTCCTGCCCCCGCTGCACCCCTAGCTCCGTGTCCCCACTCCAGGGCAGTGACAGCACGGCTCCTTCCCTTCACCCAGAAGGACTCAACACGACTCCAAGCGAGACCCTGACAAAGAGCCGGTAGGGACAGTTGGCGTCCATCTTGCGGCAGGACCAGGACACATTTGCTGCCAATGAAAAAGCACTGGGAAAATAGTCTGAGCTGGATCAGCACATTAGTGTGGGCAGAGCCCATGCAACCAGCCACCTGCCAGCCCCTTGCTGTGGATCCAAGACAAACAAGAGCAACGCCTGCAAACCCTTAGTGACTGTGCTATAATTATACTGAGCACTGGCAGGGGATAAAACATCGGGATGCAGGTGCCTCACCCAGGAAAACTCAGAGCACTGGCGCCTGGGACTATGAAGTGGGGGTGCATGGTGAGTCCCTGCCCTGCGGAGGTTGCTCTCCCTGCCACAAGCTTGGTCACGTTCCTGATGAAGCCGTGGATGATGCGACACCTCTGGAAGTGCCGCGTCAGAATTTCAGAAGCAGGAGTTAGGGAAGGAGCTGTGGACTCTGAGGAGAGTCAGCACCCAGAAGAAACTGCAGCAGAGGGAGATCCAGAGCTGAGGGCACTGCGCCAGTGGCAGAAGCAGAAGGAACTGCCTGGTAAGGACAAGGTGAGACCCAGGTGATGGTTCTGCCACCTCACTAATGGAAGAAACCCCTAGAGAAACGTACGCTGTAACTTACCATATTCCATCTGTACTTTATTCTTTCAGAAAACGCTAACCACATCCTGCCACGATAGTACCCTATCCATCGCCTTACATCTCCTCCTTATCAGACCACTGAAAGGAGCTTGAATCTTAACCGCTACCCATAGCACAAGCACCCTCTTCCCTTTCAACGACCCACCTCCCCCCTCCTGAAATGTGTCTCCCCACTATACCCATCATACACTACCCCATGCGAAGGATTGTCCACCCAACACACAATCACACCCTCACACAACATAAATCACTAGTGCCCATCATGATCACACCCCTCACACAACTATTGGGTCTGGCCACCCTAGCCATCACCCTCTGCAACGCCCAATCAATCATAAAGAAAGCACCAATCCTACAAGACCTACTCACAGACACCAGCCCTGATATCTGTGCCATTACTGAATCATGGCTAAAGAACTCAGACCAGGTCTTCATCAACCAACTCCCAACACAGACATACGACATCTTCTCCATCCCTAGGCCCAAAAATAAAAGAGGAGGTGGCATTCTCCTTGCCGCCAAGAAATACCTGCACCTCAAACTACAGACCAACTCCCCCCTCCCCCCCGAGACTCGAGATTGGGCTCTTTAAATCTAAAACCCTGCAGGTCTGCCTCATCTACGCCCCTCCCGGCATTCTGGAACAGGACCCGTCCCCCCTCATTGAATACATTACTAACAATATAAAGCCAGACACCCCAGCAGTAATACTCGGAGATTTCAACCTCCACGTAGACATCCACCCCCTCACCACATCCTGCGAAACCCTACTTGTCTCTCTCAAAGCCCTGGGCTTTAAACAGCTCATCACCAATCCCACGCACAAAGCTGGGCACACACTCGACCTCCTTTTTGCTAATACTAGCTTCTCTACACCCCATGCACCAATCACCACACCCATCCCCTGGTCCGACCATTGCCTCATCAACGCCCAGCTCAACATCAACACCAACACCAACATAAATGCCTCCAACACCAAATCACACAAAAAGACAATTTCCTACCGTAGACCATGCTCCTCAGAAGAACTCTCCCAAGCCTTCAATAACGTAAGTGAAAACCTCGACCTCACCAACCCAGATAATGCCCTCCTGTCATGGGATAAGCTTACTGCTGACATAGCCAACAACATCTGCCCCACCATCCACAAAGTAATAAACCCCAACCAAACAGAAAGAAAACCATGGTACACCTGTGAACTCAAAAAATTAAAACAAGACCTTAGAGCCAAAGAACGCTCCTGGCGAAAACAACCCACCCCCACACTCAAAGTAGCCTACAAACACACCCTACACCTATACCGACAAGCAACACTCCACGCCAAACGTGACTTCTATGCAGCAAAAATTCACAGCTACAAATTCAACCCTACCGCCCTATTCTCCTATGTAGCAGAACTCACAAAGTCCACCACTCCTTCCCCCCAGGAAGATAATAGCATAGAGAAATGCAATAAACTAGCAGATCACTTTAAAAACAAAATCACCAACATTCTCAATCGTCTCCCCCCCAAACCCACTCACATCGACCTCCCACCCACCACCAACAACATTAACCTCACATCCCTTGATCTCACCACTACGATGGAAGTCAACTCCATCCTAAAAAAGATGCGGCCAGCCACCCACATCGCCGACAACATCCCATCTAAACTCCTCCTCACTATCCCTTCCGTCATAGCAAGACCGTTAGCGGATATCATAAACTGCTCCCTTACCTTCGGGACGGTTCCCGACCCGCTTAAACTCGCCATCGTAAAGCCCCTACTAAAAAAGCCCACCCTCAACCAAAATGATCCAGCAAACTACAGGCCCATCTCCAACCTACCTTTTATTTCTAAAATTCTGGAGAAAGTGGTCAACACACAACTTACCGACTTCCTAGAAGATAACAATATCCTCCACCCCGCCCAGTACGGCTTTCGCAAAAACCGAAGCACGGAAAAGCTCCTACTTGCAATAACAGACACCATCCTAAAAGGCATGGACCACGGCCAATCATACATTCTAGCCCTCTTAGATATCTCAGCAGCTTTTGATACGGTGAACCACAAAATCTTAATATCACGCTTAGCAGAGATAGGCATCTCTAACACAGCCCTATCATGGTTCTCCTCCTACCTTGACCACAGAAAGTACTTAGTCAAACTTGATAAATCCGAATCCACACACATTCCTCTTTCACAAGGCGTACCCCAGGGCTCCTCCCTTTCCTCCACCCTCTTTAACATCTACCTTCTCCCTCTTTGCCACTTATTATCCAAACTGGGACTAAAATTCTTCTTGTACGCTGACGACGTACAAATACTTATCCCCATCCAAAACTCCCTCAACGAAACCCTGCACTTCTGGGAGACATGCCTTACATCTATCAACGCCCTCCTTTCCAACCTACACCTTGCACTCAATACTTCAAAAACTGAAATCCTAATTATTACTAATCAACCCAGCTTATCCATTCACCAACTGCAACAGAACACTTCACAAAATCTCACACCTCCGTCCACTGTCAGAGATCTAGGAGTTCTCTTAGATACACAACTTAGCTTCAAATCCCACATCAAATCGCTCCTAAAAGGGGGCTTCTATAAACTCCAAACCCTCAAAAAACTTAAGCCTCTCCTCCACGCACATGACTTCCGCACTGTTATGCAAACCACTATATGTTACGCTTGGGCTGAGTTCAGGGGTAGTGAACACCACCCAAAGGGGTGGCTCCAGGTGGAAAGAGACAGGGATGGCTGGAAACCGTGGCTGGGTCAGGGCAGACAGCAAGAAGCAGTGTCTGGGTCTAGGCTGGGTCAGGGCAGGCGGCATGTAGCAGTGTCTAAGTACAGGCTGGGTCAGGGCAGGCGGCAGTCAGCAGTGTCTGGGTCCAGGCTGGGTCAGGGCACAGTAAGCAGGGCAAGGCAGGTCAGAAGGCCCGTAGGCCACACACACACAGACAGAAGGCCCGTAGGCCACACACCAATAGCGGGGCAAGGCAGGTCAGAAGGCCCGTAGGCCACACACACACAGACAGGAGGCCCGTAGGCCACACACCAATAGCGGGGCAAGGCAGGTCAGAAGGCCCGTAGGCCACACACACACAGAAGGCCCGTAGGCCACACACCATAAGCGGAGCAAGACAGGTCAGAAGGCCCGTAGGCCACACACACCCAGAAGGCCCGTAGGCCAGGTAAGGAAATCAAGGAAGAAGGCCCAAAGGCCGCACAAGGCAAGGCAAGGAAAGGCAAGACCGAAGGCCCGAAGGCCACCAAGACTAGGCTAGACAAGACAAGGTAGAAGGCCCGAAGGCCGCGCAAGGCAAGGCAAGACAGAAGGCCCGGAGGCCGCGCAAGGCAAGGCAAGACAGAAGGCCCAAAGGCCGCGCAAGGCAAGGCAAGACAAGACAGAAGGCCCAAAGGCCGCGCAAGGCAAGGCAAGACAAGACAGAAGGCCCAAAGGCCGCGCAAGGCAAGGCAAGGCAAGACAAGACAGAAGGCCCAAAGGCCACACAAGGCAAGGCAAGACAGAAGGCCCGGAGGCCGCGCAAGGCAAGGCAAGACAGAAGGCCCGAAGGCCGCGCAAGGCAAGGCAAGGAAAGGCCCGAAGGCCACGCAAGGCAAGGCAAGGAAAGGCCCGAAGGCCACGCAAGGCAAGGCAAGGAAAGGCCCGAAGGCCACGCAAGGCAAGGAAAGGAAAGGCCCGAAGGCCACGCAAGGCAAGGAAAGGAAAGGCCCGAAGGCCACGCAAGGCAAGGAAAGGAAAGGCCCGAAGGCAGGGCAAGGCAAGGAAAGACCCGAAGGCAGGGCAAGGCAAGACAAGGTAGAAGGCCCGAAGGCCACGCAAGGCAGGCTAGAGCAGGGAGCCCAGGTGAGCTCGATGCCGAAGCACCGAGGCAACTGTCAGGCAGGGTTATAAGGGCACACCCAGAGCATAGAGTGGACAGAGGAGATGGACTGGGCCTGTCAGGAAAGCCAGCTCTAGAGGGACCCCTGGTGGTGAGGCGGTTGCACAGCAGCCACAGCCGTAACACTATACTATCAAAACTTGACTATTGCAACTCACTGCTAATAGGCCTTCCAGCTTCCACAATCAAACCCCTCCAAATCTTACAAAATGCCATGGCTCGCATCCTTACAAACTCAAGAAAGACTGATCATATTACTCCCATATTACAAAACCTCCACTGGCTACCAATCACCTATCGCTCTCAATACAAAACACTCACTATCATACATAACACGCTATATAAAAATAACTCCCCCTGGATCGAAGATATGCCACACTTCCACCAGGCCAACCGTCCTACCAGAAACTCCCTTGCGGGCACCCTCCACACCCCTTCACTCAAAATTGCTCACCTCACAAACACCAGAGCGAGAGCATTCTCCATCGCCGGCCCCACCCTTTGGAACTCCCTCCCCACTGAGCTCCGACTAGAACCTTCACTTAATCAATTCAAAAAAGGAATCAAGACCTGGTTATTTAAACAGGCCTATCCCAACGCCTCTCAACCCTAGCATTTGACTTCTCCTCAACACTCATTATTTCCCTCTCCCTAGTACAGTGTCCCCCGCCCCCCTACACACCCTCCCTCCCTCACCACCCCATCCATATTATGGCTTCCTGATATTCAGTCACCACCTCTCCTTCCCATCGCCACCCCCTGCCCCCTTGTACAGTTCCTACCCCACCCCGCCTCCCCTATGCGCTTCATCCCCCACCCCCCGCGCTACCCCCCACTTTGTCGTCTCTTGTATATAATTAATTTATGTCCAACCTGGTTAACCACATGTAATCTCATTTAATAACTGTGGCGCCCGTTGGCTCTACAGTAAAGTTGTCACCTTTTAACTTCCTATCCTTCCTCCATCTATCATTGTAATTTCCTTTCTCAGTTGTCTGTAAACCGACATGATGTTTTTTTTTACGAATGCCGGTATATAAAAGTTATAAATAAATAAATAAACAAATAAATAAATAATTCAGGGCGAGTATCCCTAGAGCTGCTGCAGAGGGAGATCCAGAGCTGAGGGCACTGCGCCAGTGGCAGAAGCAGAAGGAACTGTCTGGTAAGGACGCGTTGAGACCCAGGTGATGGTTCTGCCACCTCACTAATGGAAGAAACCCCTAATTCAGGGCGAGCTAGAGCTGCTGCAGAGGATGATCCAGAGCTGAGGGTCCTGCGCCAGTGGCAGAAGCAGAAGGAACTGTCTGGTAAGGACAAGGTGAGACCCAGGTGATGATTCTGCCACCTCACTAATGGAAGAAACCCCTAATTCAGGGCGAGTATCCCTAGAGCTGCTGCAGAGAGAGATCCAGAGCTGAGGGTACTGCGCCAGTGGCAAAAGCAGAAGGAACTGTCTGGTAAGGACACGTTGAGACCCAGGTGATGGTTCTGCCACCTCACTAATGGAAGAAACCCCTAATTCAGGGCGAGTATCCCTAGAGCTGCTGCAGAGGATGATCCAGAGCTGAGGGTACTGCGCCAGTGGCAGAAGCAGAAGGAACTGTCTGGTAAGGACACGTTGAGACCCAGGTGATGGTTCTGCCACCTCACTAATGGAAGAAACCCCTAATTCAGGGCGAGTATCCCTAGAGCTACTGCAGAGGATGATCCAGAGCTGAGGGCACTGCGCCAGTGGCAGAAGCAGAAGGAACTGTCTGGTAAGGACAAGGTGAGACCCAGGTGATGGTTCTGCCACCTCACTAATGGAAGAAACCCCTAATTCAGGGCGAGTATCCCTAGAGCTGCTGCAGAGGATGATCCAGAGCTGAGGGCACTGCGCCAGTGGCAGAAGCAGAAGGAACTGTCTGGTAAGGACACGTTGAGACCCAGGTGATGGTTCTGCCACCTCACTAATGGAAGAAACCCCTAATTCAGGGCGAGTATTCCGAGAGCTGCTGCAGAGGGAGATCCAGAGCTGAGGGTACTGCGCCAGTGGCAGAAGCAGAAGGAACTGTCTGGTAAGGACAAGGTGAGACCCAGGTGATGGTTCTGCCACCTCACTAATGGAAGAAACCCCTAATTCAGGGCGAGTATCCCTAGAGCTGCTGCAGAGGGAGATCCAGAGCTGAGGGCACTGCGCCAGTGGCAGAAGCAGAAGGAACTGTCTGGTAAGGACACGTTGAGACCCAGGTGATGGTTCTGCCACCTCACTAATGGAAGAAACCCCTAATTCAGGGCGAGTATTCCGAGAGCTGCTGCAGAGGATGATCCAGAGCTGAGGGCACTGCGCCAGTGGCAGAAGCAGAAGGAACTGTCTGGTAAGGACATGTTGAGACCCAGGTGATGGTTCTGCCACCTCACTAATGGAAGAAACCCCTAATTCAGGGCGAGCTAGAGCTGCTGCAGAGGATGATCCAGAGCTGAGGGTCCTGCGCCAGTGGCAGAAGCAGAAGGAACTGTCTGGTAAGGACACGGTGAGACCCAGGTGATGGTTCTGCCACCTCACTAATGGAAGAAACCCCTAATTCAGGGCGAGTATCCCTAGAGCTGCTGCAGAGGATGATCCAGAGCTGAGGGCACTGCGCCAGTGGCAGAAGCAGAAGGAACTGTCTGGTAAGGACAAGGTGAGACCCAGGTGATGGTTCTGCCACCTCACTAATGGAAGAAACCCCTAATTCAGGGCGAGCTAGAGCTGCTGCAGAGGATGATCCAGAGCTGAGGGTCCTGCGCCAGTGGCAGAAGCAGAAGGAACTGTCTGGTAAGGACAAGGTGAGACCCAGGTGATGGTTCTGCCACCTCACTAATGGAAGAAACCCCTAATTCAGGGCGAGTATCCCTAGAGCTGCTGCAGAGGATGATCCAGAGCTGAGGGCACTGCGCCAGTGGCAGAAGCAGAAGGAACTGTCTGGTAAGGACACGTTGAGACCCAGGTGATGGTTCTGCCACCTCACTAATGGAAGAAACCCCTAATTCAGGGCGAGTATCCCTAGAGCTGCTCCAGAGGATGATCCAGAGCTGAGGGTACTGCGCCAGTGGCAGAAGCAGAAGGAACTGTCTGTTAAGGACACGTTGAGACCCAGGTGATGGTTCTGCCACCTCACTAATGGAAGAAACCCCTAATTCAGGGCGAGCTAGAGCTGCTGCAGAGGGAGATCCAGAGCTGAGGGTCCTGCGCCAGTGGCAGAAGCAGAAGGAACTGTCTGGTAAGGACAAGGTGAGACCCAGGTGATGATTCTGCCACCTCACTAATGGAAGAAACCCCTAATTCAGGGCGAGTATCCCTAGAGCTGCTGCAGAGAGAGATCCAGAGCTGAGGGTACTGCGCCAGTGGCAAAAGCAGAAGGAACTGTCTGGTAAGGACACGTTGAGACCCAGGTGATGGTTCTGCCACCTCACTAATGGAAGAAACCTATAATTCAGGGCGAGCTAGAGCTGCTGTAGAGAGTGATCCAGAGCTGAGGGTACTGAGCCAGTGGCAGAAGCAGAAGGAGCTGTCTGGTAAGGACACGTTGAGACCCAGGTGATGGTTCTGCCACCTCACTAATGGAAGAAACCCCTAATTCAGGGCGAGTATCCCTAGAGCTGCTGTAGAGAGTGATCCAGAGCTGAGGGTACTGAGCCAGTGGCAGAAGCAGAAGGAACTGTCTGGTAAGGACACGTTGAGACCCAGGTGATGGTTCTGCCACCTCACTAATGGAAGAAACCCCTAATTCAGGGTGAGTATCCCTAGAGCTGCTGCAGAGGGAGATCCAGAGCTGAGGGCACTGCGCCAGTGGCAGAAGCAGAAGGAGCTGTCTGGTAAGGACACGTTGAGACCCAGGTGATGGTTCTGCCACCTCACTAATGGAAGAAACCCCTAATTCAGGGCGAGTATCCCTAGAGCTGCTGCAGAGGGAGATCCAGAGCTGAGGGCACTGTGCCAGTGGCAGAAGCAGAAGGAACTGTCTGGTAAGGACAAGGTGAGACCCAGGTGATGGTTCTGCCACCTCACTAATGGAAGAAACCCCTAATTCAGGGCGAGTATTCCTGGAGTTTCCAGCTCCACAATCTTAGGGCAGCTCTCTCTACCATCAATGCACTGGAAGGGTTGTGGAAATGTTTGGAAATGTTCGCTGGATAATGTTATGTTGATCTGAACAGTTTGGGAAGCAACAGGAAGTGTGGGAGGCGAGGGGCAGCAGAGCAGCACAACACACACACACACCTTCTGCTGTGATCAGCCTCTTCAGTGCATTGCATATCCCCAACAACATTGGGCATGTAACATAGTGACCCAGTAATGTCGGCAGAAGAAGACCAAAATAGTCTGCCCAGCAAACTTCCCAAGGTAGCAACTGCCGCTCGGTGCAGGTTACCCCCAGACGTTTTCTTTTATTTATCCCCATCCTCTTGCCTTTATCCATTGCCCCTTTGAAATCCTTCACAGTTTTAGTCTTCACCACTAACGCTGCAAATCTAGATCAAGGCCCCTAACTCCTCAAGCACAGGCACAGGTCAGGGGGAGATGGGCAATGGGAGAATTTGAGGGCCTGCTGGGAGGGTGTGGGCAGGAGGGAATTTCACAAGCACACGTAGAGTCTGATCGGCAAGGTCCTTGTGTATTTAGAGACAGGAACTGTGAGTGTTGTTTCTTAGAGGTAGGAGAGCCCGAAGGTCTGTAGGATGGTGGCTGCACCTAGACAGCAAATCTGGTGCTGAGGGATGAAGAGGCTGAGAGGCCCGGGCTGTAACAGGACCAGGAGGGGCAGCTACTCCAGGCATTTGACTGTGCTTCCCAGTGCCCATGCCTGAGCAGCGCCATAAGTCAAGACAAGCAGTCAAGCTGAAAAGTCAAGATTTTTCAGCTTGGAGAAGAGACGACTAAGGGGGGATATGATAGAGGTGTTTAAGATCATGAGAGGTCTAGAACGAGTAGATGTGACTCAGTTATTTACTCTTTTGGATAATAGAAGGACTAGGGGGCACTCCATGAAGTTAGCATGGGGCACATTTAAAACTAATCAGAGAAAGTTCTTTTTTACTCAACGCACAATAAAGCTCTGGAATTTGTTGCCAGAGGATGTGGTTCGTGCAGTTAGTGTAGCTGTGTTTAAAAAAGGATTGGATAAGTTCTTGGAGGAGAAGTCCATTACCTGCTATTAAGTTCACTTAGAGAATAGCCACTGCCATTAGCAATGGTTACATGGAATAGACTTAGTTTTTGGGTACTTGCCAGGTTCTTGTGGCCTGGATTGGCCTCTGTTGGAAACAGGATGCTGGGCTTGATGGACCCTTGGTCTGACCCAGTATGGCAGGTTCTTATGTTCTTAGTGTGCTGTGGAGCAGCCGGAAGCAGCTTGAGCGAGCCAGGGGTAGTGCAGTACAGAGAAAGCAAAGTGTCCTGTGTTGCGGGGCCAGACAGAACTGAGGCTGCCAGTAGAAGGCGCTGCTTACAGCATCCTTGCTTGTTGTTACCTGTGCACACAGAATAAAATGTCTGGCGCCTTTCCGCCTCCCATGAACCTCTGGCCTCAGGGACAGGAAGGAGAGAAGAACCCAAGCTTATAACAGCAGCAGCGATGAGCGACATTGCCAGAAGCTTTAGAATAAAGACATCCATCTCCTCTCACTCGGACACGTGAAATGTCTGTGGCTACTTTTACCTTCAGAGTTTCTACCAATGTTCAAAGAGAAAGTGGACATGTACTTTCCCTCTTAAAACTTCTGAAGGAAAAGTTGCCTGCAGACTAAAGTTACTTGCTTTTATTGACCCAAATTGCAGGCAATGTTACCTCTCTCAGTCTATCACCACCCACCCAGGAGTGCTCCTCGAAAACGTGGTGCACATTTCACCCATGAGGAGACTGGAAAATGTTGAAATACCCCGTTTACCTGATAAATAAATTTTAATAACTGTGCTTCTGACTGATTCTCCAGAAGCAAGAGATTCTGAGAGATAGAAACTAACTAAGCATTGCATACATCTATTATCTATTCCTCTGTTTTGCTGTTGGTGGAGTGTTTATAATCCTTAGGGCAGCATCCCATGGATTCTGCCACATGAGAAACCACATGTGGAGAAACCACATGATTCGCCTGCTGCCACATAATTTACAACCTGCCACACAATCAACAAAGCTGAAGCTTCCCTACCTCCTAATTCAATCATCTGAAGAAAGCTACGGGGTGCCTGCCTTCAGTCTCACTCAGTTCTGTCTTTGCTTCCTGCTCCAGCCCCTCCCCTCGCAAGCAGCCTGCAGGGAACAGAAGGGGAGGAGGTGAGGTTGAGGCTGGAGAGAAGAGAAAAAGGCACCGTGTTCCCAAATCCAGCCCCTCCTCTCTGTTGATTCCCCTGCTCCTCTTTCCTTGAATGGAAACAGGAGGGGTGGGGTGAAGTTGGAATAGCAGATAAAGCAGTCAGAACTTTTGATCCTACAAAGATGTCTTAAATCAAACCAAAGATCAAAATCAAAATATTCTAAAGATATATTGGAAAAAAAATCAAACCAAAGATGATTTTGATATCATTCCTGAATTTCATCTTTATACAAAGATGCACACGGCCAACCATAAACAAAGACCTGGAGGTATCTCAGCCAGCAGAGAGGGCATTCATTTCAGTTCATAGAAGTATGGATGACTGACACTGCTGCTGACAAGTTTCAAACCTGTGCTAATTCAACCTGTCTTATGTCTGCTACCAAGTGCCCAATACATGAGCACATGTTTATTTATTTTAAAACTCTTACATTCCGCATATTCCTTACTTCATAGCGGAGTACAAATTGTCATACAAATCAGAAGACATATTTAAAACACTTAAGTCATTTAGAAAAAAAGGAAATAAAAACAATAAAATTAAACAAGATGTTAAAAATGTAAGAACAAATAAAATGTAAAATATAAGATCATTAGAATATTTTACCTATATTCAAATGCAATTTTACATAGGTAGGTTTTTAATGCCGTTTTGAGCATTTTGCTGCATGCTGTTAAATGTATTTTTCTGGGTCTGCATTCCCTAATAATCCAGCTGGATTTATACGCGCAGGGGAGTTACGCGTGCCGAGCCTATTTTGCATAGGCTCGGCGACACGCGCAAGCCCCGGGAATTCTTTGTGACATCTGATATGTGGAAAGCATAAAATAAAGATTAGAGACAAGAGAAGAACTTCAGAGAAAGAAGACACTGAGACTGAGACCAATCCAGAGACATCAAAGTTTGGACAATGATACCACCCTTTCACAAGCCATGGGTAGCAATCCTATCCTGGCTTAAACATAAGAACATAAGAACATAAGAACATGCCACGCTGGGTCAGACCAAGGATCCATCAAGCCCAGCATCCTGTTTCCAACAGAGGCCAAACCAGGCCACAAGAACCTGGCAATTATCCAAACACTAAGAAGATCCCATGCTACTGATGCAATTAATAGCAGTGGCTATTCCCTAAGTCAACTTGATTAATAGCAGGTAATGGACTTCTCCTTCAAGAACTTATCCAAATCTTTTTTAAACCCAGCGACACTAACTGCACTAACCACATCCTCTGGCAACAAATTCCAGAGCTTTATTGTGCGTTGATTGAAAAAGAACTTTCTCCGATTAGTCTTAAATGTGCCCCATGCTAACTTCATGGAGTGCCCCCTAGTCCTTCTATTATCTGAAAGAGTAAATAACCGAGTCACATCTACCCGTTCTAGACCTCTCATGATTTTTTTTTTTTTTTTTGTATAAACATTTTGTTGCGGTACCGGTCGCGCTCCTCGCGACCGGCCCCTTACCTCGCTCCGGTCCCGGGGGGCGCCCTGGCCCGCGATTTCGCCGCTCCTGCTGCGGCCTAGCCCGCAGTGCTCCCATGAGGGAGACGCCGTCGGAAGATGGCGGCCCCGCTCCTCGGGCTCGCGTGTGCGCAGACGGAACCCTTTTAAAGGGCCTCTGGCGCGAAGAGCCAGCTCCACCCCCGGATTGACGTCAGACACCGAGGGGGATTTAACTCGGCGTCTGACTCCTCTCAGGGCCTTGCAATGCGGTCGCTCCTGGAGTAGTGAGTTGCAGTTCCTGCCTACCTGTTCCACTGTTCCTGATCCTGGTCCGTCTCATCGTCTCTGTCTTCTGCCGCCTGCCCTGATCCTGGTCCGTCTCATCGTCTCTGTCTTCTGCCGTCTGCCCTGATCCTGGTCTGGTCCTGGTCTTTGCTTGCTTCCAGCCGCTCTCCTAAGTCCCAGAGGCCCGGGTCCCTACAGGCTCCTCCTGGGGGGACCACGGGCTTCCAGGGCGAAGCCACCTAAGTCCTAGCGGTCCGGGCCTCGACAACTCATCTGGGGGGGTCACGGACTTCCAGGTGAAGATACGGCTCCAGCTGTGAATGTCTGCCTACCGATCATCTCTCCTCGCCGGTCGGCCCAAGGATCCACTTCCGGACCACAACAGTTTGCAAGGCCATGGATCCGGCAGACCTCGCGGGCCTCCAGGCCATACCCGGACTTGCACAACGGCTACAGCAGCAACAGCACGTCTTGGACACCCTGGCAGCCACAGTGAAACGCTTGGCTACCCGGATGGACGCCACGCCACCAGAACCCATACGGGAACCGGCCCCTGCTCCAGTGGTGACTATCCACGCTCCCACACAACTTCCAGCGCCTTCACGCTTCTCCGGGGATTCCAAGGCGTGTCGGGGCTTTCTAAACCAGTGTTTTGTGTGGTTCTCCTTACTACCCGCACAGTTCCCTACAGACTCAGTCAAAGTGGCGTATATATTTTCGCTATTGGATGGTCGGGCTCTTAACTGGACCTCTCCTATGTGGGAGAGGAACGATTCCATATTAAGCAACCTGGCCGCGTTAGTGGAGAACTTCAAATTGGCCTTCGACGAACCCGCACGCCTGACCTCGGCAACCTCGGAGCTACTCCAGCTTCGGCAGGGAACCCGTACCCTGGCGGACTACGCGCTTGAGTTCCGCACTCTAGCACTCGAGGTCGGGTGGCGTGACAATGCTCTGCGAGGAATATTCTTGGAAGGTCTGGCCGCAAGGATTAAAGACCAACTGGCTGCCCGGGACCTTCCCGAAGACCTCAATGCAATCATTGAGGTAGCGGGACACATTGACCGCCGCCTCCAGCAGAGAGCCAAAGAAGGGCGTCCCCCTTGGCGAATGGCCCCTCTGGCTCCTGTCTTTTCCAGACCCCTAACGCCGGGGCCCCGGAGTACCAATGCTCCTCCTGAACAGTCCCCTGAAGAACCCATGCAACTGGGAAGGATGTCCCTGACTCTCGAGGAGAAGCGTCGCAACTTGGGGCTGTGCCTCTATTGTGGGGCAAGGGACACTTTCTATCCCAATGCAAAGAACGGGCGGAAAACTCTCGTGCCTAGGAGTGACTGAGGAGCGCCTCCTAGGCTGTCTTAATGCCACTCCTCAATGTACAGTACCTATAACCCTGAGGTACCCGGGGAGGTTCTTCGAGACGCAGGCCCTCATAGATTCAGGGGCTGGTGGGAACTTTATCATCCACGAACTGGTGCATCAGCTTCAGCTTCCCACGCAACCCTGTGAACCGCCTCTAAGGATCACGTCGATTCAAGGCATCCCTTTACCCGGCAGTATCTCGACTAGTACAGTTCCTCTCACACTCCAGACCGGACTACTGCATACAGAGGAAATTTCCTTCCTAATCCTAGAGAAGGCAGTACACCCGGTGGTCCTCGGGCTACCATGGCTGCAGCAACACTCGTCCGTGATCCAATGGGATGACTTGCAGATCACTCAATGGAGCCCCCACTGTTTCCAGCATTGCATCACTCCATGTATTACCCAACAAGTTCCGTTGGCGCATACTGGAACCCTGCTCCCGACTAAGTATGCAGAATTCTCTGATGTCTTTTCTAAGGAGAAGGCTGAGCTTCTCCCACAACATCACCCCTTTGATTGCGCGATAGAACTCTTACCGGGTACGACTCCGCCCCGGGGAAGGGTGTACCCCTTGTCACAACCCGAGACTCAGGCAATGTCAGATTACGTCTCCGAGAACCTCGCTAAGGGATTCATTCGTCCATCAAAGTCACCCGCAGGTGCGGGATTCTTCTTTGTAGCAAAAAAGGACGGGTCCTTGAGACCATGTATTGACTATTGAGGGTTAAACGCCATCACCAAGAAAAACCGCTACCCGCTGCCCCTGATCCCTGAGTTGCTGGACAAACTTCAGGGAGCCTGAGTATTCACCAAGTTGGACTTGAGGGGAGCATACAACCTGGTTCGAATCCGTCCCGGGGACGAATGGAAGACTGCTTTCAACACCCGGGACGGACACTACGAGTACTTGGTCATGCCATTCGGGTTGTGTAACGCACCCGCCGTGTTCCAACATTTAATGAACGAGGTACTCCGTGAGCTATTATATTCCTGCATAATTGTGTACCTGGACGATGTCCTCATTTATTCCCAGGATTTGATCTCCCACCGGTGGCAGGTCAGACAAGTACTCCAGATCCTCCGAGAGAACCACCTGTATGTGAAGCTGGAGAAGTGCCTTTTTGAACAGGAGTCACTGCCGTTCCTCGGATATATTATCTCTGCAACGGGATTCTACATGGATCCGGAAAAGGTGTCTGCAATCAAGAAGTGGCCCCGGCCGGTGGGCCTAAAGGCATTGCAGCGCTTCTTGGGGTTCGCTAATTTCTATAGGCACTTCATACCCCAATACTCCCAACTGGTGGCACCTTTAACTGCCCTAACAAAAATGGGCGCAAAAGCTCGAGACTGGCCCCCCAATGCCTGTGAAGCATTCGACAAGCTAAAGGAGGCCTTCCTACTGGACACCTGCTTACGCCACCCGGACCCCCAACAGCCCTTCTTTGTCGAGGTGGATGCCTCTAGTGTAACCGTGGGGGCGGTCCTTTCTCAGAGCTCCAGTACTGGACGTCTCCTACCATGCTCCTACTTTTCAAAAAAATTCACCCCAGCCGAAAACAACTATGGAATAGGGGATAAGGAATTACTTGCGATCAAACTAGCCTTTGAGGAGTGGAGGCAGTGGCTGGAGGGGGCCAGCCATCCGATCACTGTCTATACCGACCACAAATATTTGGAATTCCTCAGCCAGGCCCAGCGACTCAACCCCAGACAGGCCCGCTGGTCCATGTTTTTCAGTCGATTCGACTTTGTGCTCAAATACCGTCCAGCATCGAAGAACGTGCGAGCGGATGCCTTATCCCGCAATGCCATCCTTGAAGAAAGGGAGGACCCGCCGCAATACATCATTGATCCAGCCAAGATCAGCCTAGCCAGCACCACCGTCTCCGCGCAAGGAAGAGTGGTTTTTCCCCGAAGGGACCGGAGAAGAGTTCTTGAGTGGGCTCATGACTCTCTCACAGGTGGTCACGCCGGCAAAGGAAGGACCCTTGACCTACTTAACCGATACTACTGGTGGCCCAAGGTGCGGCAGGATGTATGACTGTATGTAGCGTCATGCCCAGTATATGCCAGGCAAAAGCCTATCAACAGTCGGCCATGGGGCCTACTACAACCTCTGCCAATACCCACAGTACCATGGACTCACATCGCCACGGACTTCGTGGTGGACCTACCACCGTAGGAGGGAAACACCGTGATCTGGGTCACCGTTGACCGTTTCTCTAAAATGGTCCACCTAGTAGCTCTGCCCAAACTCCTGTCGGCACCTGAGCTGGCCCTTCTGTTCACTCAGCACATCTTCCGGGCTCACGGCTTCCCACAGAGCATAGTATCTGACCGGGGCCCGCAGTTCACCGCCCGGTATTGGCGGGCTCTCTGCAAAAAGTTTGGGGTGCAGTTAAACCCCTCAACGGCCTTTCACCCACAAAGTAACGGACAGACCAAGCAAATGAATCGCTCTCTAAAGACCTTCCTCCGCAGTTTCATCTTCGAAAGACGGGACAATTGGGCAGCTCTTCTCCCATGGGCCAAATTTTCTTATAATAACCACACCCATTCGGTTACCGGACTATCGCCCTTCCAGACGTTTTCGGTCATCAGCTCAGGCCGCCCATGCCAGTTCCTGTGGCCGTCCCCTCACCAGCGGCACAATCGTCAGCTCTCCAACTCCACCGCCTCTGGAAGGCTATCCAACGACGACTCTCGACAGCAGCTGATAAAGCTTGAAGAGTCACTGATCGACATCGACGCCCGGCACCAGTCTTCCTGCCCGGCACCAAAGTCTGGTTGAGCACCAAGAACCTCCATCTGCCTGCATCCTCCTGAACGTTGGCACCCAGATACTGTGGTTCCTTCCAAGTGGCAGAACGGATAGGCCTGGTGTCCTATAGACTCCGTCTGCCCTGCTCGCTATGCGTGCACAACGTGTTTCACGTATCTCTGTTGAAGCCAGTGGTACTCTCTCGCTTCCATCACCCGACGCTAGATCCCACCTCGACGGCCGAAAACAGCACATTCCAAGTACGGGAGGTACTGGACATACGGTTCCACAACCGTCGTTGGGAATATCTTCTGGCTTGGGAGGGGTGTGGATCTGAAGAAGACACTTGGGAGCCCGCTCAAAATATTCTGGACAAATCCCTGCTGGCCCACCCCCACTGGACCACCAGGTACCTGTAAAAGGTTTTGGGGGTCCTCGGGAGGGTGGGGGAAGCTAAAGGGTTCGTTTTAAAGGGTCAGGGTGGGTTTAGGGGTTATTTTTGTGTGCCGATTTTCCCGCCCTCCCCCAAAACGATAAGGGAACCCCCACGATCAATATCGTGGGGTTTTCCTATCGTTTTGGGGGAGCCCCCGATTTCTGACAATTTTGAAAATATCAACGATATTTTCAAACGTCCGAAGCCCGATTCACATCCCTACTCCATATTACAAGGCCTATCCTCAGGACTACTAAAACTACCACAGCTAGTAGATAATGCCTCAGCTAGACTCTTACTAGAGACAAGGACATTTGACCACATCACCCCCTCGCTGATAGCTTTGCACGGCTTCCTGTACAATCCAGAATTGACTATAAAGTATTAACTCTAACTTTTAATATCATCAACAACATTAACCCATGCTTAATAGGAGTGACCCTTCAACCATACAACCTGCAGAGAGCCCTAAGATCACAAATCAAAGGACTTCTGAATGTGCCCACAACACAGAGCACACCTCCAACACAAATAAGAGACCGAATGTTTTCCATAGACATCCCCAAGTTGTGGGACTGTCTTCCAGAACCTCTACATCTGATAACAGAAAGACCGACCTGAAAATGTGGCTCTTCAGAAGTGCTGCTTATGATCTAACGTAAAATATCAATAAACAGATAACGTCCCTGTCAGAAGCATGGATTATGATAGTAGATTGAGCGATATAAAGAGTAACAACATACTGAGTATTATGTGAAGGATAATGTAATGAAAAGGAAATTAAGATTTACAATCCACCATCGTAGCACCCGAGTTAACTTGCTCTTGATGTTGATGTATTGACCGAGAATATGTATGGGCTGTTGTACTGACCTAGAAATTAAATGAATGCTGATTTTGTAAACCGTTGTGATCGTACTCTGGAACGACAGTATATATTTATATATATCTTGCCTAAATAAATAAATAAATAAATGAATAGGCATGGTTACCAGTTCAATCGGTTTACTCCCAGCTTGCCCAGGTAAAGGGTAGGACTTCCTAACTCTCCTAGTTAATAAGTCTCCCTTTTACCCTTGAAACCCTGCTGGCTAGCCTAGTTCTCTTTCTTTTAGGACTCACACGTCATCCATAGCAGAAGAAAAGTTACACGGTAGGGACCCTGCTGCATGCTTGTGACATAAAGGGCAGATTTTAAATGCCCGGCGCGTGTAAATCCCGGCCTTTATGCAAATCTTCGAGGAGGCCTGGACACGTGCGTAAACGCTGGGACGCGTCCCAGTGCAGGACCTTTTGGAAGGGATGGGCTGGAGGACGTGTTTTGGGTGGGGAGGGGTGGGGCAGGGATGGGATGGGAAGGAGGGCATGTTTTGGATGTGGAGGGGTGAGGAAGAGGCGGGCTGGAGGGCAGCGCCATCGTTCGCTTTCCCGGCTGCCGGCGTGCACAAGTTACTTCAGGTCGGGCCCTCAAGTAACTTGAAAAATAAAAGGTAATAAAAATGTAAAATTGTTTTTAGAGGGTGGTGGAGGAGAAGGGAAGGGGAAGGGAGGTTAGGGTAGGGGGGCTCCTAAATTGGAGCAGACTGGGAGGGAACTGGGGAAGGCCCTGATGCGTCGCCATGTGAAAATTGCTAAAATGTACCCCCCTTGCGCGCACCGGCACTCACAGGTTATAAAGTCGCGCGTTCATGTGCGAGCGCGCGTAGTTTTTCAAAATCTTCCCCTGAGTATTCATGCGCTGCTTTCACTGATAAATCCTGGAGCGCCCATGAGCTGCCCAGACCCTGCCCACAGCCCCATTCTGTGCACGAGTACGGGTGCAGCGCATTGCAGCTCAACGTCTGTGAATATTTCCTGGGCTTTGAACATCCACCTTCTATAGGAGACAGAAATCCCCTGCATGCAGTAAAAGAATAAGTTATTAGCTTTGGAGAAGAGAGAACAATTTTCTTTTTGCAACTTAACCAGAAACCCTCCAACCCTGCCCTCTCTCTCAGTTCTCAGTTTAAGCAAATTACAAATGAGTTTCCCCAAATTTCCCATCAAAATTCTGGCCAGAGTATTGGGAAATGATTCCTCAGTTCTTCGTTCCCCAGGCCTGGCAGTTCAACATTTTCATTTTCCATTTTGCAAATTCCTGTTCACTTCAGCTACCGAGCTCTGCAAGGGAAGAGGGAAATATATTTATTTTAGCCCATTCTGGTCTGGCCTCACCCCCCAGAAGTGGAAGGCATCAGGGAGATGCCAGAAAGAAAGCTCTGCCACGTAACTCAGCCATCAGTGGCCCTGGGAGTGCAGAAGGACAGTCTGACTTTTGCCATCAGCCAGCGAGGAAGCTCAGCTTGATCTCTGTTGTGTAATTTTAAATCCTGAGCCAGTTTGGCTGCTTAGTGCAAGAAGAAAGCAGAGTACAAAAGATAAAAAAGTAGGCCAGAGATGTATGAACGCTTTTCCAGTTGTTAGTGGGTGGTGAGGTGAGCCGGAGCGGGGTCATAGCCTGGCCTGAGGTGGATTTCATGGCTGGCACTAGCGCCTGCGTACACATGCACAGTAAGAATGAAGGCGAGTGCCAGGCTAAGGCTGGATCTGCAGTCTCACAATGCTGAGAAGAATCTGCCTGGCAGTGACCGAGAGTTCAGTGCGGCGTCCAACGCGCACCCAGGCCTCCAGAGGCTGATTCCCAACCATGTTCCGCTGTGAATCTTCTTTACATGCTTTCTAATCCTTCAGCACAGCTTCCGCTTTCTACTAAATGTTTCCTCATTCTTCTCGCATTGTAAACATATCCCACAGTATTATTTACATCTCTCAACCTTCAGTGCTTTCTGCTTCTCCATATTAAATGATGCGGCACAAGCCTGTTCTTTTCTCTAATTAGACGTTACTAGCACTGCTTCAGACAAAAAAGCACTGAAAAGTTAAATATACAAACTTCTCCACCTTCCCCAGCTCAGGAAAATAAACGAGACACCAGACTTTGTGCTTTTCCTGCACCGAGTAGAGAATGAAAGAAAATTTCATTTATTAAAAATTCATAGGCTGCCAGTGCCCTAAACTTAGGCAGTGAAGAAAGAACAAACGCTCATAACAAAAAGAAAAAATCAACAAACAAATCAGAAAACATTTCAATAGGTCACATAGAGTAGATCTTCCATATAAACAGAAAAGGGCCGATGCAATGTAATGTGCTCAGCCTGACAGACAGCTGGACGCGTTTTGGACGTGCTAGAATAGGTCCCTGATGCAATAATGCGATTAGCGCATCCAAACCTCATGGCCAAACCAGCGCGTACTTAATAGCACTCATCACATGCAAATGCCATGTAGGTGAGGCTATTACATATTACCCTTAATGCAAAAAACTCCCCGTGTGCCCAGCGTGCAAGTTTTAATCTGCTGCTTTTCGCGCCCTGCTTCGGGAGGAGGGAAGAAGAGACATTGACAGTGTGAAGCGGTGAAGCAACTTACTTTTTGCAGGCATCCATCTTCGCGAGCAGCTGGAGGCAGGAGAGGTCGTCCGATGTCCGGAGGGGAGGTGCAAAAAGTAAGTTGCTTCGCCGCTTCGTACTGCCAGCCTCTTCTCCCCTCCTCCCGGAGCAAGGCTGCTTTTCGCGCCCTGCTTCGGGAGGAGGGGAGGAGGGGAGGGGGGACTGGCAGTCCCGACTTCCTGGTATCTGTCATTTCAAATGACATTTGAAATGACAGATACCAGCGTGGCGTGAAGCGTTAGGCCCGCGCACTCAGGATACTGTATAGGCGCTCTATCCAGTAAAATGGGTTGCGCGGGCCTAACGCTTCACGGACGCGGTTTACATTTGCATGAAATTATAGTTCAGGATCGAGCGGTAGGTGAGCTGCACTGTGCGTGCGGCAACCGCGGGTGCGCCGGGCACTAACGCAGCTCTTCCTACCGCTCGGTACTGGATAGACCTGATTAGCAGCAGCCCCAGAGCTAGCATTAAGTACTGAAGCATCACAAAGCCCCACCGAAAAGCAAAAAACACTGCTTTACTGTGGTTCCTCCTAATTAATATCTTCACAATACTGAGTAGGAGGAAGCAGCATGAAAACCAAACCTTGACAGTGGTGAGATTAGTAAAAGGGATACTTAATGTATGAGCATCCGTTTCCCTAACCTGTGGCAGTGCATGGGTTAGGGGAACGGGAACTTGTTAATCCCCCGGGCTCCCGATGCCATGAAAATGCTAGAGACGCACAAGTTATTCCTCGCCTTCGCTTTTCAGTCCCCCCAGGAATGGGGGGTGTGTGTGCATCGAAACAACGCGTGCCCAGTTTGGTCGCATGATTTTGTTCTTGCTTGCTGTGCTATCAGCCCCCAAAGCTGAAGGATTTCGTCTCACAGAGCGCATGCCAGAGGAAAGACACCCGCTTTTAGCATTAATTTAAGGGCTCGGAGTAGTGCGACACTCGTAGCTCAGGGAACCGGTAGAGGCGTGGAAGACACAGGCTCTCCCGTTTCCGCGGCAGAGCCGGCATTCCCGGCAGCAAAGCGCGCTTCTTTCTTCCGGCTCTGCCTTCTCTTGCAGCTAATGGTTTTACTTTTGTTCGATGTTTGATTTGGATTGTCCTGTGCGTGTATAAAAATCAGTAAATCACACGCGCACACGCACACGCCTGGGGATGGCTCCCTGAGAAACGTCCCCTGCATCTTTCACCTTGCCAAGCTCGCCAGCTATCGCATTGCTTTCCATCCATTGTCTGAAATGAATTTTATAAACGAGTGGAGTTTTCAGAACAAGTAAAAGCTGGGAAGTTTCGGAAAATGTTCTAGCCCCGCATCCCTGACGATAACGTTGAATGTAAACGCAAGCAGTAAAGCAGAATGGAGCCTCTTGGGGGATTTGGAGATTTAGGAGAATTAATGATGGTAGGAATGGGAGAGGGGTATGGAAAGGATAGAGGGGCTTTTGCAGGGATTGCAGAGAGATGGGTGTAAGGAAGAGGGATTGCCTGCTCGGGCTTTGCTGAAGGAGCGGCGTGGAGGTCGGTGGGGTGATGATCAGTTTAATTGTATGTTAATTAATGCAAGAACTGGTCTTGCTTGCATAATGTGATTGGTGGATTGGGTATGGGTACGGTGTTTGTTCCTGGAGCTTGGCTGTGCAGCGGATAGGGCTGTGGCCAACTGGCCATTCCTCGGGTGTGCCCTGTGAGGAGGGGATGTTAATTTTGGAGATGTTATACCTCTCACTAAAGGTTTTACTGACTCTGTGTCTGGATATGAATGCATGCTCTAAAGTTAAGTTTTGCTATACCAGTTATTATTTCCTTATTATTATTCTTCATCACCAGCTCTCTCCTCTGAATGTTTACAGGCAGTCTCAGAAGAGATTTTACATCAGGTTATGAAATATGCATATTTTATTGTATTTGGAGACTTTAATTTGTAGGTAGGTAAGGCAGATTGCTCTAAAGCTGTATCATTTTTGGCTATTTTATCCATTAGCAGCTTAATGCAGTTTGTTAAAGGTCCAAGCCATGATTTGGTTTTTGGGTCATGGAGGTGGTGTACTGGTCTGGTCTGATCTGAGTTTTCTGCAATTCTACTATTCCTCAGTGTCGGGAGACTGGTTTTTAGGTGGATAGTGGGGGTTCAGGTAGGATTGATTCACTGAGGTCTAGGAAGAAGGAAACATGGAGGGTCTCATCCGTAAAGTAACGAGGAAGCAGTAGTATCTTCAGCTGTAGGAGTAGTTAAAACCTGCGGTAAAAGTTTGAGAGCCCTGGTATAATTCTGATCTAATTTATTTAAAACTTTATAGACGGTTCCTTCCCATACATTTGTTCAGTGCTTCATATCTCAGAGACAGAGTTAGGTGAGAAGAATTGCGGAGGCAGATAATTTCGGTAGACGTGCTCTGGGATTATTGATGAACCTGACAATAACACCAGGGTAGTGTTTGATTAGTGAGGTCTCTTTTGGGTAAAGATAGCGTTAAGGCAATGGGTTATCCTGACCTTCTGGATTGTGAATTTCGAGTGTAAGGTTTTTGCATTGAACGGGAGTTGAAAACAGATTTGGTGCATAGTGGGGAGGCAGAAGGGAGAGGGGATAGATGAGGGATTTAGTACTCAGAACTTAGTCACAAGGGATTTTGCCTGAATTGATTATTGTTTCTTCTGTGGAATTCAATTCTTATTTGAAACTTGTGAAGAAATCTTATTTTCCCTTCTGGCTTGTTAGTTCAGGTTTTGAGGGAACTGTGGAATTTGGGTTTGTCACCATTGAAGGAAGGCACGGGGCCTATGGTGTTGAAGAAAGCTGTTCTAACTCCAATTTTGAAGAATGATAAAATGGACCCAAGAGATTGTGCCAATTATGGTCCAGTCAGGGCTGGCAGGACATTAGGCAGGCTAGGTAGTCACATAGGGTGCCAGAGGTGGGCAGGTGCCATAGCATGACGTGAGGGCAGCAGTTCTCAGCTGGAGAGGTGGCACGGAGGAGTTCACGTATGTGAAGGGAGGTTGGTAGGTAGGCAGTCTACGATGAGATCAAGAGCGAGAGGGAAACGGTGATGCCGACGCCACCAAGGGTGGATGGACACCTTTCCACTGGCCGTGAGGACCATATCAAATCTCCCTTTTGTAGCTAAAGTTTTGGGAAAATACAGTAACCTCCCAGATTGCTGATTTTTTGGAAGGAAATGGGCCACTTGATTTAGCTGAAGTAGGATTCAGAAGAAATTGTAGTACAGAGATTACCCAGGCTGGATATTGGGGAAGGAGCCTTAGTTGTCATGTTTGACCTTCCTAGTGCATTTGATTTAGGGGAACGTGCTATCTTGTTGCAGTGATGTCATGTGTTATGTGGTCATGTGTCATGTGGTCCCTGTTGATTGTAACTTTCTGACTTATTCCTACCTATTATTTATCCTTCGTTTACTTGAATTTGAATTGTTACCCCAGTTATACCCTTGTTATATGTAAACCGATCCGATATGGTTATTTACTATGAGGGTCGGTATAGAAAACTGTTAAATAAATAAATAAATAAATGTGTTAGGACTGAATGGCAGGGTGTTGAGTTGGCTTACTGCTTTTTTCAGGGCCATATGCAATGTGTGAATTTTCAGAGTTCTTATGTATCTGCTCTTTTTAACATTTATATGGTTCCTTTGGGTAAACGTATCTGATCTTTTAGTTTATTTTTTATGTTATTTATGTGGATGACATCCTGGTAGCGGTGCCTTTTCGGCATAATCAACAGGATGTTATGATGGCTAAGTGAGCGTTGGAGTGCAGTAGGGTTTGGTTAACGTGACGAGGGCTAGTATTTAATACAAAAAAGACAGAGCTATTCCAGGTGGAGAAGGCAATGGGAATATCATTTTTGCAGGAGAATGAGTTTGTGTGATAGCAGTGGATGAGGAGAAATCTTTAGGAGTTAGATTGGACAGTGAATCGAGTATGGAGAAACCGATAGTTCAGGTTGCCTGGAGTACTTATTGGAACCTTAAACTGGTGAGGCAACTGAAGCCATTTTTGGAGTTTCATGGTCTATGCATTAGTATTATCCCATGTAGATTACTCTCATGCTTTATATTGGGGCAGCCAGATAGGTTGTTTGTGAAACTAACATAAGAACATAAGAAGATAAGAACTTGCGATACTGGGTCAGACGAAGGGTCCATCAAGCCCAGCATCCTGTTTCCAACAGAGGCCAAAACCAGGCCATAAGAACCTGGCAAGTACCCAAACACTAAGTCTATTCCATGTTACCATTGCTAGTAATAGCAGTGGCTATTTTCTAAGTCAACTTAATTAATAGCAGGAATTGACTTCTACTCCAAGAACTTATCCAATCCTTTTTTAAACCCAGCTGCACTAACTGCACTAACCACATCCTCTGGCAACAAATTCCAGAGTTTAATTGTGCGTTGAGTGAAAAAGAAATTTCTCCGATTAGTCTTAAATGTGCTATTTGCTAACTTCATGGAGTGCCCCCTAGTCTTTCTATTATCTGAAAGAGTAAATAACTGAGTCACATCTACTCGTTCTAGATCTCTCATGATTTTAAACATCTCTATCATATCCCCCCTCAGTCGTCTCTTCTCCAAGCTGAAAAGTCCTAACCTCTTTAGTCTTTCATCATAGGGGAGCTGTTCCATTCCCTTATCATTTTGGTCACCCGTCTCTGTACCTTCTCCATTGTAACTATATCTTGAGATGCGGTGACCAGAATTGTACACAGTATTCAAGGTGCGGTCTCACCATGGAGCGATATAGAGGCATTATGACATTTTCCATTTTATTCACCATTCCCTTCCTAATAATTCCTAACATTCTCTTTGCTTTTTTGACTGCTTCAGCACACTGAGCCGACGATTTTAAAGTATTATCCAATATGATGCCTAGATCTTTTTCCTGGGTGGTAGCTCCTAATATGGAGCCTAACATCGTGTAACTACAGCAAGGGTTATTTTTCCTTATATGCAACACCTTGCACTTGTCCACATTAAATTTAATCTGCCATTTGGATGCCCAATCTTCCAGTCTCACAAGGTCTTCCTGAAATTTATCACAATCTGCTTGTGATTTAACTACAGTGAATAATTTTGTGTCATCAGCAAATTTGATTACCTCACTCGTCGTATTCCTTTCCAGATCATTTATAAATATATTGAAAAGTAAGGGTCCCAATACAGATCCCTGAGGCACTCCACTGTCCACTCCCTTCCACTGAGAAAATTGTCCATTTAATCCTACTCTCTGTTTCCTGTCTTTAACCAGTTTGTAATCCACGAAAGGACATCGCCTCCTATCCCATGACTTTTTAGTTTTCTTAGAAGCCTCTCATGAGGGACTTTGTCAAACGCCTTCTGAAAATCCAAATACAGGAAAATACATGAAAATGTTGAAAAGAACTGGTGCGAGGAGCGATCCCTGAGGCTGACCACTAGTAACAGCCCCTTCTTCAGGGTAAACTCCACTGAACGCTCCCCTTTCTCACCTCCCACTCAGCCAGTTTCTTACCCAGTCGGACACTCTAGGATCCATATCAAGGATGCTCAATTTATATATTACAAAGAAATACAAAATTACTTCTTACTTACAATATTTAGAGTGGACTATTCAAAGCTATGTTTAGGCGACCATCGTGCAGCACTGGGTCCGGTATCTGGTGACCCATAAGCAGGAGCTTCTGTGCGCTGGAAGGTTTAATCATCAGTCGCTTAAACACCAGCTGATTTTTTGTTTTTCTTACTTTTTTGTTTTCAGCACAACTATCTCTTGTGCTAAAGAGTTCTTTGAAAGGAAATAGACTTATCTGCTAATTGCAGCTGTGGCTTTGTGTGGATCCCAACGTGCTTAGCTTCACATTGGTTTAAACATTGCTTGCTTATGCCGGTGATGGATGCATGTTCTGTTTGCTGTACCTCTCCATCTCCCTTTCTCTTAAACGTTTTGGAGAACCCTCCCTCGGGGGAAGCAGCAAACGTCTTATTCCTCACACGTTCAGCGTCAGCGAGTATTTTCACACCTCAGCTCCTGCGTAGAAATTGTATTTTTACTTCTTTCTTTTTATACTTTAAGGGCCTATTTTAAAAAGACCCGGTGATGCGCGTAAAGCAGCAGGACGCGTGTAAGTCCCCGGGGAGGGAAGCATTACCTGCTTTTTGCTAAGGTGTCCTATTTACCTTCTAGAGCCAGCAATGACACTTTAGAAGGAAAGGGGATGCCTGAGAGATCTTTCAGCCCGACTGAGATATTAGAAACATGAATAGATGCTGGGATGTGGACTAGAGCCACTTTATTTTTTACGTTTCTATTCTCATCAGAACCTGATGCTCTTCTACGCCTTTTCTTCAGACACCGTGTGCATAAGTATCATGGACACAAAACTTGGATGTCCCCAGGCTTTGCAAGAGCTATGCAAATTAGGAGGAAGACCTTCCTGAGACTGAGAGGTAGATTCCTGCTGAAATTTCCTTCTAGATGTGGAATAAATTACTTAGATTACAAATATATTTTCTTTGAGGTTTTCACAGCTCCAGGTACTTTTGCACTCCCATACCCCAGTGTCCACAGAAAGTGGCCAGGAAAATTGCAGTGAAACCAGATGTAGTCTCTGTTTACTAATGATATATGGGATTAACGATCCCTTAATTTCCTATTTACCGCTCAATGAAATTAGCTCCCCCTGAATTTCCTGTAGAAACAGATAAGGTAGAGTATATGATAAAACATTTGTCAGGACGTATTGCAAGATATCTCTATACTATTATAATTTGTTGTTATAAATTTGTAAAATGCATAAATAAAAAAACAAAAAATCAGCTGGTGTTTAAGCGACTGATGATTAAACCTTCCAGCGCACAGAAGCTCCTGCCTATGGTTTCCCAGATACCGGATCCAGTGCTGCATGATGGTCGCCTAAACATAGCTTTGAATAGTCCACTCTAAATATTGTAAGTAAGAAATAATTTTGTATTTCTTCATGGTTTAATCTTTTCTTATGTTTTGAGGTTCACACCATATAGTATTGTTACAATTTATATATTAGTCATCCTCTATGGGGAACTGTGTCACAGCACTTACTGAAATCCAGATATACATCTCATGCTCTCCCTCGATCCACTTTTCTGGACAACCAATCACAGAAATGGATCAGATCTACCTCTAATAAAACCATATCTTGCAATCCATCGCCTTCCAGGAACTACACCGTAAGAACATAAATACATAAGAACATGCCATACTGGGTCGGACAAAAGGTCCATCAAGCCCAGCATCCTGTTTCCAACAGTGGCCAATCTAGGCTACAAGTACCTGGCAGGATCCCAAGGAGTAGAGAGATTCCCTGTGCTTATCCCAAGAATAACCAGTGGATTTCTGCAACTTCACCTTAATAATTTTTTTTTTTATTATTTAGAGTTTTTCTATACCTGCATTCAAGATAAAAATCACATCATGCTGGTTTACAATTAACAGGGGGTGTAATATGAAATTAAAACTGTAACAAGTGAGAAGAAACGCTGAAGTTACAATGAAACAAGGATGTTCAAAACTGGGTGAGGAAGGAAAAGGCGAGAGGAATTTAACAGAAAATGTAACAGAAAGAGCAATTATTTACAATGTTCTAAGAGTGTCTGACTATGG
Source organism: Rhinatrema bivittatum (assembly GCF_901001135.1). Taxonomy (NCBI): domain Eukaryota; kingdom Metazoa; phylum Chordata; class Amphibia; order Gymnophiona; family Rhinatrematidae; genus Rhinatrema; species Rhinatrema bivittatum. The sequence goes on from NC_042616.1 coordinate 822,242,929, forward strand.
TTGTTGTTGAACTGAGATTCAGTTAGGGTCTGGTTAATGGACTTTTCCTCCAGGAACTTGTCCAAACCTTTTTTAAATGCAGCTACACTAACAGCTTTTACCACATCCTCTGGCAAAGAATTCCAGTTATTAATTATGCATTCAGTAAAAAGAAATATTTTCTCATTAGTTTTAAATATATTACCAGGTAACTTCAATGTGTGCTCCCTGGTCTTTGTACTTTTCAGAAGAGTAAACAACCAATTCACAGTTACGTGTTCCACTCCAGTCTTTATTTTATAGAATATGCATGAGGTGTATTTGCACGTATACAAAAGGTCCATGGACTGAGGGAAGCCAGGGCTGAGGACTTGATGAGTACGGCTCACAAGGTTCAAACTTCTGCTAATTCAGCCACTTTTTCTGACTGTAATATGGTGAAAAGTGATTTATTGGTGCTTTCTTAATACATGTGAAGGCTCCCACTGGGATCCCTATGAGGTGCGGCCAAGAGAGAGAGGAGAGAGTAACCCAGCACCGCAGGCGAGACTGCACCAATGCTTCTCTCCTGCTGCGACCCTGTCAGACAGAGTCAGAAGCAAAGCCTGCATGTCTGAGCTAAAAACCAGAGGCAGAGCAGGGAATCTGGGCTCTCTTTCCTTAGGCTCAGCTCAGGCAGATTAAGCCTTTTTACAGACAAGACACACTTTCTAATTGATTTATTTTTTGAGAAAGACAGCATTCATTTTTCCACCCCTTAGCAAGTTTTAAGAACATAAGAACATGCCAAGCTGCGTCAGACCAAGGGTCCATCAAGCCCGGCATCCTGTTTCCAACAGTGGCCAATCCAGGCCATAAGAACCTGGCAAGTACCCAAACACTAAGTCTATTCCATGTAAATTCTGAAGAAGTCCTTGAGAAAAAGATTGAAATGTTATCGGAAAAGAGAGAAAAAACCCAATGCATACAGAAATTCCAAATCAGAAACCAAAGGAAAAAGCTCACAGTGATGGATGACTCTGTCATCAGAGGCATTAATATCTTCCCTTGTACAAATGCAAAGAGAAAAGTGGATAACAAAACTCAACTAAATAGGTCACAAAAGGAGTCCAGGAACAGCAGTAACCTGAGCAAAGAAAGCTGGAAAGCTATGAGCACAAATGCTCGTAGTTTGGGTAATAAAATCCCAGAGCTGCAAGCCCTAATGGTGGAGGCGGACTTGGACGTTGTTGCTGTCACGGAAACATGGTTTACGGAATATCATGACTGGGATACGGCAATACCGGGCTATAACTTGTTAAGGAAGGACAGAGAGGATAGGAAAGGGGGAGGAGTGGCTCTTTATGTCAGAAACAATATCCAAGCATCTGAGCTGCAAGGAAGATGGGGCAAAGAAGAAGCACTATGGGCCGACTTAAAAAAAGATGGGGCATCCATTTTTATTGGAGTGGTTTACAGGCCTCCAAACCAAAAGGAAGAGCTGGACAGAGATCTGGTTGAAGACATCCAAAAGATGGGAAAGAAGGGAGAAGTGGTGATCGTTGGAGACTTTAATGTGCCAGATGTAGACTGGAGAATCCCATCTGCAGAATCTAATAATAGTAGAGAAATAGTAGATGCCCTGCAAGTAGCTTTGTTCAAACAAATGTTAATGGAACCCACGAGAGAAGGAGCTATACTCGACTTAGTGCTCACTAATGGAGATAATGTCTCAGACGTCCAGGTGGGTGCCCACCTCAGCAGCAGTGATCATCAAACGGTATGGTTTAATATCACAAAAAGGATACGGAAAAGAACCACAAAGACCCGAGTTTTGATGTTCAAAAACACAGACTTTGATGAAATGGGGAAGTACCTGGAGGAAGAACTAAAAGGCTGGGAAAATGAGAGAGATGTGGATCAACAGTGGACCAATCTAAAAGGAGCAATCACCAAGGCAACTAATCTATATGTTAGAAAAGTAAAGAAAAGCAAAAGAAAAATGAAACCTATCTGGTTCTCAAAGGAGGTGGCTGACAAAATAAAGGCTAAAAGAACAGCGTTCAAGAAATATAAAAGATCCCAAAAGGAGGAACACAAAGAAGAATATCTGGTAGAACTGAGGGAGATGAAGAAATTAATCAAGATGGCAAAAAGTCAAGCGGAAGAGAGGATTGCCAAAGAGGTAAAGAGTGGTAACAAAACATTTTTCAGATATATCAGTGAAAAGAGAAAAGTTCAAAGTGGTATAGTGAAATTGAAAGGTGGAAAGGATCAATGTGTGGAGAGAGACGAAGAAATGGCAGAAATATTAAATGAATACTTCAGTTCTGTGTTCACTAAAGAGGACCCTGGAGAAGGACCGACACTAGTTAACAAGAAACTGGAGGGGAATGGAGTAGATGTAACTCCATTTACAGTAGAAAATGTATGGGAAGAGCTGGTGAAACTGAAAGTGGACAAAGCCATGGGGCCTGATGAAGTTCATCCCAGAATACTGAGGGAGCTCAGAGATGTGCTGGCAGGTCCGCTGTGTGACCTATTCAATAGATCCCTAGAAACGGGAGTGGTGCCGAATGATTGGAGGAGAGCGGTGGTGGTCCCGCTTCACAAGAGTGGGAACAGAGAAGAGGCTGGTAACTACAGACCGGTTAGCCTCACTTCGGTGGTGGGAAAAGTAATGGAGTCACTGTTGAAAGAGAGAATAGTGAACTATCTACAGTCGGGAGAATTGCTGGACCAGAGGCAGCATTGATTCACCATTGGAAGATCCTGTCAGACAAATCTGATTGACTTTTTTGACTGGGTAACCAAGGAATTGGATCGAGGAAGAGCACTCGATGTCATCTACTTGGATTTCAGCAAAGCTTTTGACACTGTCCCGCATAGGAGACTGGTGAATAAAATGAGAAGCTTAGGAGTGAGTGCCGAGGTGGTGGCCTGGATTGCAAACTGGTTGACGGACAGAAGACAATGTGTGATGGTAAATGGAACTCTCTCTGAAGAGAGAGCAGTTTTAAGCGGTGTACCGCAGGGATCGGTGTTGGGACCGGTCCTTTTCAATATCTTTGTGAGCGACATTGCGGAAGGGATAGAAGGTAAGGTATGTCTTTTTGCGGATGACACTAAGATCTGCAACAGAGTGGACACGCCGGAAGGAGTGGAGAGAATGAGACGGGATTTAAGGAAGATGGAAGAGTGGTCGAAGACATGGCAGCTGACATTCAATGCCAAGAAGTGCAAAGTCATGCATATGGGGAGTGGAAATCCGAATGAACTGTATTCGATGGGGGGAGAAAGGCTGATGTGCACGGAGCAGGAGAGAGACCTTGGGGTGATGGTGTCTAATGATCTGAAGTCGGCAAAACAATGTGACAAGGCGATAGCTAAAGCCAGAAGAATGCTGGGCTGCATAGAGAGAGGAATATCGAGTAAGAAAAGGGAAGTGATTATCCCCTTGTACAGGTCCTTGGTGAGACCTCACCTGGAGTATTGTGTTCAGTTCTGGAGACCGTATCTCCGAAGAGACAGAGACAAGATGGAGGCGGTCCAGAGAAGGGTGACCAAAAAGGTGGAAGGTCTTCATCAAATGACTTATGAGGAGAGATTGAAGAATCTAAATATGTACACCCTGGAGGAAAGGAGGAGCAGAGGTGATATGATACAGACTTTCAGATACTTGAAAGGTTTTAATGATCCAAAGACAACGACAAACCTTTTCCGTAGGAAAAAAATCAGCAGAACCAGGGGTCACGATTTGAAGCTCCAGGGAGGAAGATTCAGAACCAATGTCAGGAAGTATTTCTTCACGGAGAGGGTGGTGGATGCCTGGAATGCCCTTCCGAAGGAAGTGGTGAAGACCAGAACTGTGAAGGACTTCAAAGGGGCGTGGGATAAACACTGTGGATCCATAAAATCAAGAGGCCGTCAATAAAGAATGGGTGGCTCGCCAGAATGACGGCTACTGCCTGGAGATAATACCCTTATTCAATAAACATATACATGGTTACTGTGACTCCAACATCGCTCTAAGCTACAACAGCAAGAGGAAAGGTGGAAAAAAGGATTCGCACTCACAAAGTGGGGAGTAGCTGGCTTGTTACAGCGGTTACTACCCCAAACCAAATAAGCCTGATACTTCACTTTCAATGCATATCCAGCATAGCTCTCTGCTTCAACGGCAGGGGAGAAGAAAAACTGATACTTCATGCATATCCAGCATAGCTCTCTGCTTCAACGACAGGGGAGAAGAAAAACTGATACTTCACGCATATCCAGCATAGCTCTCTGCTTCAACGGCAGGGGAGAAGAAAATCTGATACTTCACGCATATCCAGCATAGCTCCCTGCTTCAACGGCAGGGGAGAAGAAAAACAACCAATAAGGGCTGAATAACACAGTCTGGGTAAAACAAATAAGCATGGGTGTAGCTTGCTTATTGCGGCGGTTACTTCCCCTACTACCCATAACTAATCAAGCTTGATATTTCACTTGGTTGCAGCTCCATCACTGCTCTCTACATTAATGGTGGGGGTGGAAGGGAAATAGAACCAAAGAGCTAAGAGAAACAGATAAGTATGAGAAAAAAATGTGAAACTTGCTGGGCAGACTGGATGGGCCGTTTGGTCTTCTTCTGCCGTCATTTCTATGTTTCTATGTTTCTATGTAACCATTGCTAATGGCAGTGGCTATTCTCTAAGTGACCTTAATAGCAGGTAATGGACTTCTCCTCCAAGAACTTATCCAATCCTTTTTTAAACACAGCTACACTAACTGCACTAACCACATCCTCTGGCAACAAATTCCAGAGTTTAATTGTGCGTTGAGTGAAAAAGAACTTTCTCCGATTAGTTTTAAATGTGCCCCATGCTAACTTCATGGAGTGCTCCCTAGTCTTTCTATTATCTGAAAGTGTAAATAACCGATTCACATCTACCCGTTCTAGACCTCTCATGATTTTAAACACCTCTATCATATTCCCCCTCAGTCGTCTCTTCTCCAAGCTGAAAAGTCCTAACCTCTTTAGTCTTTCCTCATAGGGGAGCTGTTCCATCCCCTTTATCATTTTGGTAGCCCTTCTCTGTACCTTCTCCATCGCAATTATATCTTTTTTGAGATGCGGCGACCAGAACTGTACACAGTATTCAAGGTGCGGTCTCACCATGGAGCGATACAGAGGCATTATGACATTTTCCGTTTTATTCACCATTCCCTTCCTAATAATTCCCAACATTCTGTTTGCTTTTTTGACTGCCGCAGCACACTGAGCCGATGATTTCAATGTGTTATCCACTATGACACCTAGATCTCTTTCCTCTGGGCTTATGCCAGCGTATTCCCCTCAGCAGTTCTGTGTCCTCAGGTACTCTCTTGCTTATTGGGTTTTTCAGGATGTATGAAATGAATAAGCATGAGATATATTTGCATAAACTGGCGGTAGTGCATGGAAATGTATCATGCATATTCATTATGGAGATGCTGCATAGGGTTGATGTCCTGGGGGACAACTTGGGAAGGCCTGTAATAGTTATGCTTGGGGAGGGGGACGTGATGGGCTTCTGACTGGTGTCCGTCCTATGGTACCGGCAGGACAGAGGAGGAATGGCGCTGTCCCTGTTAGAGCAGTGCTCGTCAGTGCTGCTAAGACTTTAAATCTGATGCGCTCCGTCCTCTGGGAACATTGCACTCTGCTGCGAGCGTGAGAAGGAACATCAGAGGGGGTAGCAGGGTTTGACCCCTTGCTTTAAGCATTTGCCACTGCTTTTCACTGTTCCAGGATCTCCTCTGCCTACCTCCTTGTTCTGTGTCTCTCCCGTCTGCCGTCCCTCACCAACGCCTCCGATTAAGACATTCAGGGCTTTGCTCAGTATTTCTGCTTCCCCCATCCTGACCTCTGACCCTCTCGGCTGCCTTCCCTTCCGCCTTCCCCTCTTCTCCCAGCTCCTCTGCGTATTCTCCTTACTCCTCCTCTCTTTATGAGATGCTTTCCGAGTTTCCAGTGCTCATTAATTTTCCCTTATACAGCCAGGGCCTTTGTAAACCATCATTAGCAAAATAATTCGACAAGGAGCTGGCCAGAGACAGGGGATTGGCAGACACTCAGAGAGGCACAAGCAGCAGAAAATAGGAGGTGAGAGAGCGGGACTCTAAATTGATACCAGCACTCGGAGAGACTAACCTTGCAGCTCAGAGACCCCGGAATATCGCTTGGGACCAGCTGGGAAGCTGGGCAAGGGGCGGAGCCCTAGTGACATCATCAGGTGGCGACTGACGACATAATCGGTCGGCAGACGCGGAGAGTTTGGAGTCCAAGAAGGAGAAAGAGAGAGCGGGACTCCTTTTTGACGGAAGCATCGGCTGTCAGCGGGTTTGACAGCCGACGCTCAATTTTTCTGGCGTTGGTTCTCAAACCCGCTGACAGCCACGGGCTCGGAAACCGGATGCCGGCAAAATTGAGCGTCCGGTTTTCAGCCCGCGAACCGTGGGCCGATTTCAATTTTTATTTTTTTATTTTCGGGGCCTCCGACTTAATATCGCCATGAGATTAAGTCGGAGGATGCACAGGAAAGCAGTTTTTACTGCTTTTCTGTGCACTTTCCCGGTGCCCAGAGAAATTAGCGCCTACCTTTGGGTAGGCGCTAATTTCTGAAAGTAAAATGTGCGGCTTGGCTGCACATTTTACTTTCTGTATCGCGCGGCAATGAGTAATAGGGCCATCACCATGCATTTGCATGTTGCAGGCGCTATTAGTTTCGGGGGGTTTTGACGCATGTTTTGAACGCGCTATTACCTCTTACTGTATAAGGGGTAAAGCTAGCGCGTCGAAAACACGCGTCCAAACCCGGGCAAACAGTGCGCGCCACCGCAGCACACTGTACTGTATCGGCCCGTGTGAGAGGCACAAGCAGCAGGAAACAGGAGGTGGCAAAGTCTCGGTACAGTGCGTGGGTCAGAACTCTGTCCCTGCATTGTATTCGGTTCCAGAGACCGGTCCTCCAAAATATTTCTAAACACGCCAGAGGCGGCCCCAAGAAAAGCCTTAGGCAAACCCTCCTGCAGAAGGGAGACGGGGGATAGTACGGACACATTCCTGAAAGTAAGCTCTAGAAGCAGGGGTCAAACCAAGTCCCCTCAGCCCATGTCATTCATTCATTCATTTCACATCTCCAGACAGGTTTCCAATATTATCTCAAAGCAGCCTGCAACATTACAACAAAAACCAATAAGAAAGACTAACTAAAGCAATTATTAATGACAACATAACAAAACGTAAACTGAGAATAATCAGAGAAAATCAAAACAAATCGTAACGAAAGTCAGAATAAAAGATGCAGTAAAATGCAACGGTGTCAAATGAAAATGAAGTTATTCATTAATGCATTTATTTATTTAAAAATATTTATAACCTGCTGATCTGCAAATCTCAGCGAGGAACGTCAATAACCTTAAAAACAGAAACTAACGAGGAAGGGGTAGATCTCATAGAAACAGCAACACATAAGTACAACCAGCAGTAAGTGCAGCTTTAATAGCAGCAGAAGAGCTAAGTCCCAGAGAAATGCCAGCAATGAAAGTGCAGTGCAGCGGTGAAACACACGAATGGCAGCCTTCATCTGGCATGCACTGCCCCCGCCTGCGAGAGACCAGGTCAATCTTTTTGTGCGCTAGCTTTCTGATCATGGGGTGCAGGCACTCTGGGTCTTTTTGCATTCAGAATGCTTTGTTCATTTCTGTTAGATTTTCTGTTGATTTTGGATGCATACAGGTGAGGACTGGGTCCCAACAGCAGGCTAATTGGCTGTCAATTAATTTTATAATGTTCTTGTTTTAAGATGTTTTATAAATTGTTTTGATGATTATTTTTTTAGTGTTTATATGTATGATTATGAGTGTTGCACTGTGAACTGCTTCAGTGGCTGTTACTGTTATGCATTAAATACATTAAATAAATAATCTTTCAGACTGAGATCTTCTGGATAATAGAAAGACTAGGGGGCACTCCATGAAGTTAGCATGGGGCACATTTAAAACTAATCGGAGAAAATTCTTTTTCACTCAACGCACAATAAAGCTCTGGAATTTGTTGCCAGAGGATGTGGTTAGTGCAGTTAGTATAGCTGGGTTTAAAAAAAGTTTGGATAAGTTCTTGGAGGTTAAGTCTATAAACTGCTATGAATCAAATTTACTTAGGGAATAGCCACTGATGTTACCAGCATTAGAAGCATGGGATCCATTTAATGTTTGGGTACTTGCCAGGTACTTGTAGCTGTTCCAAAAGGGTCCATCAAGCCCAGCATCCTGTTTCCAACAGAGGCCAAACCAGGCCACAACAACCTGGCAATTACCCAAACACTAAGTCTATTCCATGTTACTGTTGCTAGTAATAGCGATGGTTATTATCTAAGTAAACTTGATTAATAGCAGTTAATGGACTTCTCCAAGAACTTATCCAAACCTTTTTTGAACCCAGCTACACTAACTGCACTAACCACATCCTCTGGCAACAAATTCCAGAGTTTAATTGTGCGTTGAGTGAAAAAGAATTTTCTCTGATTAGTTTTAAATGTGCCCCATGCTAACTTCATGGAATGACCCCTAGTCTTTCTACTATCCGAAAGAGTAAATAACCGATTCACATCTACCCATTCTAGACCTCTCATGATTTTAAACACCTCTATCATATCCCCCCTCAGCCGTCTCTTCTCCAAGCTGAACAGCCCTAACCTCTTCAGCCTTTCCTCATAGGGGAGTTGTTCCATTCCCCTTATCATTTTGGTTGCCCTTCTCTGTACCTTCTCCATCGCAATTATATCTTTTTTGAGATGCAGCGACCAGAATTGTACACAGTATTCAAGGTGCGGTCTCACCATGGAGCGATACAGAGGCATTATGACATTTTCCGTTTTATTCACGATTCCCTTTCTAATAATTCCCAACATTCTGTTTGCTTTTTTGACTGCCGCAGCACACTGAGCCGACGATTTCAATGTGTTATCCACTATGACACCTAGATCTCTTTCTTGGGTTGTAGCACCTAATATGGAACCCAACATTGTGTAATTATAGCATGGGTTATTTTTCCCTATATGCATCACCTTTCACTTATCCACATTAAATTTCATCTGCCATTTGGATGCCCAATTTTCCAGCCTCACAAGGTCTTCCTGCAATTTATCACAATCTGCTTGTGATTTAACTATTCTGAACAATTTTGTGTCATCTGCAAATTTGATTATCTCACTCGTCGTATTTCTTTCCAGATCATTTATAAATATATTGAAAAGCACGGGTCCCAATGCAGATCCCTGAGGCATTCCACTGTCCACTCCCTTCCACTGAGAAAATTGCCCATTTAATCCTACTCTCTGTTTCCTGTCTTTTAGCCAGTTTGCAATCCACGAAAGGACATCGCCACCTATCCCATGACTTTTTACTTTTCCTAGAAGCCTCTCATGAGGGACTTTGTCAAATGCCTTCTGAAAATCCAAGTATACTATATCTACCGGTTCACCTTTATCCACATGTTTATTAACTCCTTCAAAAAGTGAAGCAGATTTGTGAGGCAAGACTTGCCCTGGGTAAAGCCATGCTGACTTTGTTCCATTAAACCATGTCTTTCTATAATCATTGGTGACCACACTGTTTTTTGCATTTTTTTAAATTTATGAATTTTTGACAAATATTTTTGCAGAGGAAAGCAGACACTTATCTGAGCATTGCCCTGGTAGGGTTGTTGCTCTTAAATACTGTCCAAGCAATGCTCAGATAAGTGTCTGCTTTCCTCTGCGAAAATATTTGTCAAAAATTCATAAATTTAAAAAAATGCAAAAAAACAGTGTGGTCAGCAATGATTAGAACATTGGGTGCACAGTCAAAGCTAAGTTAATTGAGGTGCATGGCAGCTTCCAAAACGCTGCACACCCTTGGCGTGAGGCGTTCAGAGATAAGCCCGCGTAAATTTATGAGGTGTCCACACAATTAATTATATTCTCAGCTTATTCATATGGTGTTTTAGTGGTTTCTTCTCCAGTTGCAGTTTATCATCAGGCATTGGAGCAGCCATTGGGGAAGAGCGGGCAGAGTGTGCAGAGGTCTGTGCAGGTTGTCACTTCTTCTCTATCCTCTCCCATCGCTGAACTTGCCTAGGAGAGAAAGATGCTGCCCCTGTCATCAGCCTGCCCTCTCTTCCCATTCGCTGTCATCCACCCATCGCCTGAGGCCCAAAGGGAAACACTGCAGCTGATCCTAATCACGGGGTTGCTTGGATGGGGGCTGTTTGACGGGAGGGATCAGGCACAGGAAGGGTTTGAGGGTTGGATCAGTGGGAGAGGGATTGGCTGTGGAAGGTGAGATGGGGGATGCAAGAGAGGAGCTAGGGGTGAGAGTATAATCTGGAGGGGGGTGGGGGTATGTGAGAAAAGAGAGAGGAAGCGGGTGACAGAAGATCATTTGGGGATACAAAAATGGCTTGGAGGGGAGAGAGGTTGAGTGGGGAGGATGTAAAAAGCTGGAGTGGGTGAGCGAGCGGCTGGGCTGGGAAGGGGAGAGGACCTGGGGATCAGGTGGAGGGTGAGAACATGAGAGAGGGGATCAGGTGGAGTGGAGGGATTGTTGGAGGAGAACTACGCCCCCGTTAAATAGGTTTGGTTCTCCTCTGGGGTCCTGTGAATTTTCGAGTGCTAAAATGAGTTCACATTGGCTAAACGTTTGGGAAGCCCCGCTGTAAATAATTCCTGGTCATCAAGTCATTGTTTGTTTATTAAAAGCTTTTGCAAAAGGAGAGCGCGATATTCCTGCCTGAGACAGAGAGGAGAGGATGTACGGACGTGCACAGAGCTTTCCCCAGGCTCATTTTATCAGCTCGAGCATGGGAAGTCGGGGGTAGCTTTCAGCTGTGCTGGTAAAAGTTGGGGCAGATCATGTGAAGGTCCTTTTCCTGCTCACATGCACTGCTAGGAGAGCCTGGGGGTGCAGAGGGGGGGATAGTGCTTCAGGTATGAGGGAGGCAGACCTGTGAGAGTTTCCTAGGTTATGTGTAAGACTGCACTGTACTGCTAGGAGAGCCTGGGAAGTGGCTGGGGATGCAGAGGGGGGGATAGTGCTTCAGGTATGTGGGAGGCAGACCTGTGAGAGTTTCCTAGGTTATGTGTAAGGCTGCACTGTACTGCTAGGAGAGCCTGGGAAGTGGCTGGGGATGCAGAGGGGGGGATAGTGCTTCAGGTATGTGGGAGGCAGACCTGTGAGAGTTTCCTAGGTTATGTGTAAGACTGCACTGTACTGCTAGGAGAGCCTGGGAAGTGGCTGGGGATGCAGAGGGGGGGGATAGTGCTTCAGGTATGTGGGAGGAGACCTGTGAGAGTTTCCTAGGTTATGTGTAAGACTGCACTGTACTGCTAGGAGAGCCTGGGAAGTGGCTGGGGATGCAGAGGGGGGGATAGTGCTTCAGGTATTTGGGAGGCAGACCTGTGAGAGTTTCCTAGGTTATGTGTAAGAGTGCACTGTACTGCTAGGAGAGCCTGGGAAGTGGCTGGGGATGCAGAGGGGGGGATAGTGCTTCAGGTATTTGGGAGGCAGACCTGTGAGAGTTTCCTAGGTTATGTGTAAGAGTGCACTGTACTGCTAGGAGAGCCTGGGAAGTGGCTGGGGATGCAGAGGGGGGGATAGTGCTTCAGGTATGTGGGAGGAGACCTGTGAGAGTTTCCTAGGTTATGTGTAAGACTGCACGGTACTGCTAGGAGAGCCTGGGAAGTGGCTGGGGATGCAGAGGGGGGGATAGTGCTTCAGGTATGTGGGAGGAGACCTGTGAGAGTTTCCTAGGTTATGTGTAAGACTGCACTGTACTGCTAGGAGAGGCTGGGAAGTGGCTGGGGATGCAGAGGGGGGGGATAGTGCTTCAGGTATGTGGGAGGAGACCTGTGAGAGTTTCCTAGGTTATGTGTAAGACTGCACTGTACTGCTAGGAGAGCCTGGGAAGTGGCTGGGGATGCAGAGGGGGGGATAGTGCTTCAGGTATGTGGGAGGCAGACCTGTGAGAGTTTCCTAGGTTATGTGTAAGACTGCACTGTACTGCTAGGAGAGCCTGGGAAGTGGCTGGGGGTGCAGAGGGGGGGGATAGTGCTTCAGGTATTTGGGAGGCAGACCTGTGAGAGTTTCCTAGGTTATGTGTAAGAGTGCACTGTACTGCTAGGAGAGGCTGGGAAGTGGCTGGGGATGCAGAGGGGGGGATAGTGCTTCAGGTATGTGGGAGGCAGACCTGTGAGAGTTTCCTAGGTTATGTGTAAGACTGCACTGTACTGCTAGGAGAGCCTGGGAAGTGGCTGGGGATGCAGAGGGGGGATAGTGCTTCAGGTATGAGGGAGGCAGACCTTTGAGAGTTTCCTAGGTTATGTGTAAGACTGCACTGTACTGCTAGGAGAGCCTGGGAAGTGGCTGGGGATGCAGAGGGGGGGATAGTGCTTCAGGTATGTGGGAGAGAGACCTGTGAGAGTTTCCTAGGTTATGTGTAAGAGTGCACTGTACTGCTAGGAGAGGCTGGGAAGTGGCTGGGGATGCAGAGGGGGGGATAGTGCTTCAGGTATGAGGGAGGCAGACCTGTGAGAGTTTCCTAGGTTATGTGTAAGACTGCACTGTACTGCTAGGAGAGCCTGGGAAGTGGCTGGGGATGCAGAGGGGGGGATAGTGCTTCAGGTATGTGGGAGGGAGACCTGTGAGAGATTCCTAGGTTATGTGTAAGACTGCACTGTACTGCTAGGAGAGCCTGGGAAGTGGCTGGGGATGCAGAGGGGGGGATAGTGCTTCAGGTATGTGGGAGGGAGACCTGTGAGAGGTTTCTAGGTTATGTGTAAGACTGCACTGTACTGCTAGGAGAGGCTGGGAAGTGGCTGGGGATGCAGAGGGGGGGATAGTGCTTCAGGTATGTGGGAGGCAGACCTGTGAGAGTTTCCTAGGTTATGTGTAAGACTGCACTGTACTGCTAGGAGAGCCTGGGAAGTGGCTGGGGATGCAGAGGGGGGGATAGTGCTTCAGGTATGTGGGAGGGAGACCTGTGAGAGTTTCCTAGGTTATGTGTAAGACTGCACTGTACTGCTAGGAGAGCCTGGGAAGTGGCTGGGGATGCAGAGGGGGGGATAGTGCTTCAGGTATGTGGGAGGCAGACCTGTGAGAGTTTCCTAGGTTATGTGTAAGACTGCACTGTACTGCTAGGAGAGCCTGGGAAGTGGCTGGGGATGCAGAGGGGGGGATAGTGCTTCAGGTATGTGGGAGTCAGACCTGTGAGAGTTTCCTAGGTTATGTGTAAGAGTGCACTGTACTGCTAGGAGAGCCTGGGAAGTGGCTGGGGATGCAGAGGGGGGGATAGTGCTTCAGGTATGTGGGAGGGAGACCTGTGAGAGTTTCCTAGGTTATGTGTAAGACTGCACTGTACTGCTAGGAGAGCCTGGGAAGTGGCTGGGGATGCAGAGGGGGGATAGTGCTTCAGGTATGTGGGAGGCAGACCTGTTAGAGTTTCCTAGGTTATGTGTAAGACTGCACTGTACTGCTAGGAGAGCCTGGGAAGTGGCTGGGGATGCAGAGGGGGGGATAGTGCTTCAGGTATGTGGGAGGCAGACCTGTGAGAGTTTCCTAGGTTATGTGTAAGACTGCACTGTACTGCTAGGAGAGCCTGGGAAGTGGCTGGGGATGCAGAGGGGGGGATAGTGCTTCAGGTATGTGGGAGGCAGACCTGTGAGAGTTTCCTAGGTTATGTGTAAGACTGCACTGTACTGCTAGGAGAGGCTGGGAAGTGGCTGGGGATGCAGAGGGGGGATAGTGCTTCAGGTATGTGGGAGGCAGACCTGTGAGAGTTTCCTAGGTTATGTGTAATAGTGCACTGTACTGCTAGGAGAGGCTGGGAAGTGGCTGGGGATGCAGAGGGGGGATAGTGCTTCAGGTATGTGGGAGGCAGACCTGTGAGAGTTTCCTAGGTTATGTGTAAGAGTGCACTGTACTGCTAGGAGAGGCTGGGAAGTGGCTGGGGGTGCAGAGGGGGGGATAGTGCTTCAGGTATTTGGGAGGCAGACCCGTGAGAGTTTCCTAGGTTATGTGTAAGAGTGCACTGTACTGCTAGGAGAGGCTGGGAAGTGGCTGGGGATGCAGAGGGGGGATAGTGCTTCAGGTATGTGGGAGGCAGACCTGTGAGAGTTTCCTAGGTTATGTGTAAGACTGCACTGTACTGCTAGGAGAGCCTGGGAAGTGGCTGGGGATGCAGAGGGGGGGATAGTGCTTCAGGTATGTGGGAGGCAGACCTGTGAGAGGTTCCTAGGTTATGTGTAAGACTGCACTGTACTGCTAGGAGAGCCTGGGAAGTGGCTGGGGGTGCAGAGGGGGGGATAGTGCTTCAGGTATGAGGGAGGGAGACCTGTGAGAGTTTCCTAGGTTATGTGTAAGAGTGCACTGTACTGCTAGGAGAGCCTGGGAAGTGGCTGGGGATGCAGAGGGGGGGGATAGTGCTTCAGGTATGAGGGAGGGAGACCTGTGAGAGTTTCCTAAGTTATGTGTAAGACTGCACTGTACTGCTAGGAGAGCCTGGGAAGTGGCTGGGGATGCAGAGGGAGGGATAGTGCTTCAGGTATGTGGGAGGGAGACCTGTGAGAGTTTCCTAGGTTATGTGTAAGACTGCACTGTACTGCTAGGAGAGCCTGGGAAGTGGCTGGGGATGCAGAGGGGGGGGATAGTGCTTCAGGTATGAGGGAGGGAGACCTGTGAGAGTTTCCTAGGTTATGTGTAAGACTGCACTGTACTGCTAGGAGAGCCTGGGAAGTGGCTGGGGATGCAGAGGGGGGGGATAGTGCTTCAGGTATGAGGGAGGGAGACCTGTGAGAGTTTCCTAGGTTATGTGTAAGACTGCACTGTACTGCTAGGAGAGCCTGGGAAGTGGCTGGGGATGCAGAGGGGGGGGATAGTGCTTCAGGTATGAGGGAGGGAGACCTGTGAGAGTTTCCTAGGTTATGTGTAAGACTGCACTGTACTGCTAGGAGAGCCTGGGAAGTGGCTGGGGATGCAGAGGGGGGGATAGTGCTTCAGGTATGTGGGAGGGAGACCTGTGAGAGTTTCCTAGGTTATGTGTAAGAGTGCACTGTACTGCTAGGAGAGGATGGGAAGTGGCTGGGGATGCAGAGGGGGGGATAGTGCTTCAGGTATGTGGGAGGCAGACCTGTGAGAGTTTCCTAGGTTATGTGTAAGACTGCACTGTAGTGCTAGGAGAGGCTGGGAAGTGGCTGGGGGTGCAGAGGGGGGGATAGTGCTTCAGGTATGTGGGAGGCAGACCTGTGAGAGTTTCCTAGGTTATGTGTAAGACTGCACTGTACTGCTAGGAGAGCCTGGGAAGTGGCTGGGGATGCAGAGGGGGGGATAGTGCTTCAGGTATGTGGGAGGGAGACCTGTGAGAGTTTCCTAGGTTATGTGTAAGACTGCACTGTACTGCTAGGAGAGGCTGGGAAGTGGCTGGGGGTGCAGAGGGGGGGATAGTGCTTCAGGTATGTGGGAGGCAGACCTGTGAGAGTTTCCTAGGTTATGTGTAAGACTGCACTGTACTGCTAGGAGAGCCTGGGAAGTGGCTGGGGATGCAGAGGGGGGGATAGTGCTTCAGGTATGTGGGAGGGAGACCTGTGAGAGTTTCCTAGGTTATGTGTAAGACTGCACTGTACTGCTAGGAGAGCCTGGGAAGTGGCTGGGGATGCAGAGGGGGGGATAGTGCTTCAGGTATGTGGGAGGGAGACCTGTGAGAGTTTCCTAGGTTATGTGTAAGACTGCACTGTACTGCTAGGAGAGGCTGGGAAGTGGCTGGGGGTGCAGAGGGGGGGGATAGTGCTTCAGGTATGTGGGAGGGAGACCTGTGAGAGTTTCCTAGGTTATGTGTAAGACTGCACTGTACTGCTAGGAGAGCCTGGGAAGTGGCTGGGGATGCAGAGGGGGGGGATAGTGCTTCAGGTATGTGGGAGGCAGACCTGTGAGAGTTTCCTAGGTTATGTGTAAGACTGCACTGTACTGCTAGGAGAGGCTGGGAAGTGGCTGGGGGTGCAGAGGGGGGATAGTGCTTCAGGTATGTGGGAGGCAGACCTGTGAGAGTTTCCTAGGTTATGTGTAAGACTGCACTGTACTGCTAGGAGAGCCTGGGAAGTGGCTGGGGATGCAGAGGGGGGGATAGTGCTTCAGGTATGTGGGAGGCAGACCTGTGAGAGTTTCCTAGGTTATGTGTAAGACTGCACTGTACTGCTAGGAGAGGCTGGGAAGTGGCTGGGGATGCAGAGGGGGGGGATAGTGCTTCAGGTATGTGGGAGGCAGACCTGTGAGAGTTTCCTAGGTTATGTGTAAGACTGCACTGTACTGCTAGGAGAGCCTGGGAAGTGGCTGGGGATGCAGAGGGGGGATAGTGCTTCAGGTATGTGGGAGGCAGACCTGTGAGAGTTTCCTAGGTTATGTGTAAGACTGCACTGTACTGCTAGGAGAGCCTGGGAAGTGGCTGGGGATGCAGAGGGGGGGATAGTGCTTCAGGTATGTGGGGGGCAGACCTGTGAGAGTTTCCTAGGTTATGTGTAAGACTGCACTGTACTGCTAGGAGAGGCTGGGAAGTGGCTGGGGATGCAGAGGGGGGGATAGTGCTTCAGGTATGAGGGAGGGAGACCTGTGAGAGTTTCCTAGGTTATGTGTAAGACTGCACTGTACTGCTAGGAGAGCCTGGGAAGTGGCTGGGGATGCAGAGGGGGGGTAGTGCTTCAGGTATGTGGGAGGGAGACCTGTGAGAGTTTCCTAGGTTATGTGTAAGACTGCACTGTACTGCTAGGAGAGCCTGGGAAGTGGCTGGGGATGCAGAGGGGGGGGGATAGTGCTTCAGGTATGTGGGAGGGAGACCTGTGAGAGTTTCCTAGGTTATGTGTAAGACTGCACTGTACTGCTAGGAGAGGCTGGGAAGTGGCTGGGGGTGCAGAGGGGGGGATAGTGCTTCAGGTATGTGGGAGGGAGACCTGTGAGAGTTTCCTAGGTTATGTGTAAGACTGCACTGTACTGCTAGGAGAGCCTGGGAAGTGGCTGGGGATGCAGAGGGGGGGGATAGTGCTTCAGGTATGTGGGAGGCAGACCTGTGAGAGTTTCCTAGGTTATGTGTAAGACTGCACTGTACTGCTAGGAGAGGCTGGGAAGTGGCTGGGGGTGCAGAGGGGGGGATAGTGCTTCAGGTATGTGGGAGGCAGACCTGTGAGAGTTTCCTAGGTTATGTGTAAGACTGCACTGTACTGCTAGGAGAGCCTGGGAAGTGGCTGGGGATGCAGAGGGGGGGATAGTGCTTCAGGTATGTGGGAGGCAGACCTGTGAGAGTTTCCTAGGTTATGTGTAAGACTGCACTGTACTGCTAGGAGAGGCTGGGAAGTGGCTGGGGATGCAGAGGGGGGGGATAGTGCTTCAGGTATGTGGGAGGCAGACCTGTGAGAGTTTCCTAGGTTATGTGTAAGACTGCACTGTACTGCTAGGAGAGCCTGGGAAGTGGCTGGGGATGCAGAGGGGGGATAGTGCTTCAGGTATGTGGGAGGCAGACCTGTGAGAGTTTCCTAGGTTATGTGTAAGACTGCACTGTACTGCTAGGAGAGCCTGGGAAGTGGCTGGGGATGCAGAGGGGGGGATAGTGCTTCAGGTATGAGGGAGGGAGACCTGTGAGAGTTTCCTAGGTTATGTGTAAGACTGCACTGTACTGCTAGGAGAGGCTGGGAAGTGGCTGGGGATGCAGAGGGGGGGATAGTGCTTCAGGTATGATGGGAGGGCAGACCTGTGAGAGTTTCCTAGGTTATGTGTAAGACTGCACTGTACTGCTAGGAGAGCCTGGGAAGTGGCTGGGGATGCAGAGGGGGGATAGTGCTTCAGGTATGTGGGAGGCAGACCTGTGAGAGTTTCCTAGGTTATGTGTAAGACTGCACTGTACTGCTAGGAGAGCCTGGGAAGTGGCTGGGGATGCAGAGGGGGGGATAGTGCTTCAGGTATGTGGGAGGAGACCTGTGAGAGTTTCCTAGGTTATGTGTAAGACTGCACTGTACTGCTAGGAGAGCCTGGGAAGTGGCTGGGGATGCAGAGGGAGGGATAGTGCTTCAGGTATGTGGGAGGAGACCTGTGAGAGTTTCCTAGGTTATGTGTAAGACTGCACTGTACTGCTAGGAGAGCCTGGGAAGTGGCTGGGGATGCAGAGGGGGGGATAGTGCTTCAGGTATGTGGGAGGCAGACCTGTGAGAGTTTCCTAGGTTATGTGTAAGAGTGCACTGTACTGCTAGGAGAGGCTGGGAAGTGGCTGGGGATGCAGAGGGGGGGATAGTGCTTCAGGTATGTGGGAGGCAGACCTGTGAGAGGTTTCTAGGTTATCTGTAAGACTGCACTGTAGGAGTTTTTTGGGTTTGCATTTATAATCATTCTACGTCAGCTCCAGGTGCTGGTGTAGGGTATTGGGATTTCTGATGCACAGCAACTTGCAGTAGCTGAAGAGGGGAATTGCACAGGTCTGCATAGAAGATCTTAGCATTTTATTTGCTTTTTCACCACAGCGCTACACAATAAGCCGAAGATATTGACCGGAAGGACTCCCACGCCCTTTTCTGGGTATTGACTCCCAGTATTGTATTCCTGTAGTTTGGATTACTCTTCCCTATGTAGCTCACTCTGTATTTTTCCACATTAAATTGCTTCTGCCAAGGCTCACAAGCTCCTGCAATCCCTTACTCTCTCTGTGCATCTCTTTACTACTCTGAATATTTTTGTGTCATCTGGAATTGGATCAGCTCACTCGTCACTCCCTTTGTCAGATCATGAATGATCAACACTTATCCGCAGCTCAGATCCCTAGGGCAATCCTTTATTCCATTCTGTCCACTGTGAACACCGGGCCTTTAATCCAACTCTCTTTTCCTGTATTTTAAGCAGGTACCAACCCAGCACAGATCCCCCCCCTGAGGAGCTTTTATCAGACGCCTTCTGAGAATCCAGATGCACAGTCTCCACCAGCTTTGCTCTCACTTATCCACTTGCTTACTCACACTTAATAAAACATGATTGAGAGACGCCCCTGATGCCGTCCTGTAAGCTCTGCTCCTCAGGACAAAGCAGGGACAGGCGCAGTGCGCTGGAGAGTGTGCACCAATACAAATTGTAACGGGCAGAGAGCCTCTTCCCTGGCACCCAGGGTCCTTCTACAGTACTCAGAGGCTGAGACAGATCTGCTGAACCAGATAATATCAATTTGCAAATAAACTTTATATTACTGAGCCATCATCACCGCTGGTAGAAATCTCGTCAGCAGAAATATGCTCTTGGCTTGTGAGAGCAAAGCCAGACAATGAGCTGCAGAGAAGGTAAATAAGTTTGCTCTTTCATTATTAGGCTCTAACGCGTCTTATAAGAGCAATAGGTCTGCTGTTGCTGGTGAGCTCCTCCTTGTTTCTGAGACCAAAAGTCTCTGAATTACAGAAGCAAATGCACCCCTGATGCTGAACATTAAAGATTATTATCAGGAAGAGGAGACTGAGGAAACCTGAAATTGTTGCATTATTGCGCTGGCAAAGAATGTAAGTGGATTCCTGAGCTCCTGGGACCCCCTTTCCAGCAGCTCGTCCCTCAGCAGTGCTTGAGCACAGCAGTCAGAGATGCTACCCTAGCTTCAGCGTGTCATAAGTGCTTGGGAAGGGGGTGACGGGCTGCATCACGTTTTCATGCACACTCAGCCCTGGGTGCTCTACGCGCTGGGATCACGACACCCTTTGTGCTTGCTGCTATCACGCCTTTCACTTGCACTGCTGTGCTGCTGGAGAGGCAGGGAGCGCACCCCCTTTCCCCCTCCCCAGGCCTGGTACCTCTGTGCTCTGCACGTGCTCCTACCTCTGGCCTTCCTCTCATCGGCGGTGGTACAAGCAGTGGTAGAAGGCTGGAGGTGCTGAGAGTGGGAGTGGAAAGCGTCTTTTTTCTCTATGCTGCCATGCTCAGCGAGAATGTACCTCAGCTCCACATTCTCCTGAATTAAGCCCACCAGCTTCCGCAGTTCGCTGTTCTCCTCCAGCAGCTTCTCATTCTGGGCTTTGATAGTCTTCAGGTCGTGGCTGTTTCGGGCTTCCATTATAACGAGCGACGAGTTACAAGGGAGGCTGAGCTGCTAAGGTTCAGCTACACCTTATAGTCAAGGAGACCTCCTGCAGCCAGCACAGCTAACTCCTCACTCACATTGTGAGGTCATCGTTCCTAACAAAGCCAGCAGTGACATGGGAGGAGGAGCCTGAGCTGCAGGAGCCTGGAGGCAGGAGGGAGTCCCTCCAGCAGCAGGAGAGAACCCCACCCAGCGCACCTCCTCCTCCTCCTCCAACACATCCCCCCCCACACACAC